>NC_091933.1:36415292-36715292 GCF_041260155.1 Ptychodera flava
TTTCCGAAGATTTCCGAACTGGCAGCCTTCGGCAGTTTCCGGATTTTCGCCGAAAGTATGTATGTTCGGAAAAATACGTGTGGTTGTTGTCGTTTAGTGCTGAAAGGAAGTGGCGTGTCCGGCCGGGAGAAAGTTTGAGCTTCGGGGAGGCTAGTTTGACGATTTTTAAAATTCCTCGCACATTTTTTATGAATATATGATAATTGTGTTTGAACCAAATTTGAGTGTCTTCTATCGATCCTTTCAGGTTTTACCGAACGGCTTACGATCAGTCGTATCGTCTCCTACAAGTCTGTCATGGGAGAGAGTGTTTGTGAAATTGCTGGCTCGTTATGTTTCGATTGGCATGACGCAGTGTTTCGCCCCCGAGAGCCATGCGAAGTAAACATGATTGCGAGAGGCAGTACGACACCAGTGACTTGTCAAATTCACAAGGAAAGGCCTGGTGAGCTGCCTAGGATTTAAAGGATCGGTCTGTTTCCTCTTTGCCCCGAGGTAAATTCTAGGCACATCAGGTGTTTGCTTTCGAGCAAAAACTGTATTAGTGACGTCTGATAATGACAGTTATGGTACTTTTCTGTCGGCATGACATCAGTACCCACTTTGTCTACAACTTGATATCTACAACTTCTCATTGTTTTTTTTTCTGAAAAGGACAGATCAAAATCACTGTCAAAGCTACTCTCTTACAGTTCGTTTATTTTGAGTTCGTCTTCAAGCTCGTCATGAAAAAAGGAGGCCTTGCTGACTGATGCACACAAGACATCTATGTTTGTTTGTGTTTGTATCGAAACAGGGTGCCACGCACAGGACGGGGGGAAATCTCGTCCTTCTTTTCGCATAATCTCATGTAATTATCAATTATGCAAGAAGTCTCCGAGAAGTCCGACACCTGTGAACTTCACTGTAATATGAAAGGGCCGTCGCGTTTCCAGTCTGTTTTTTTCTATCTGTTTCAATTCGTAGGTGATGAGAATAGCATCTGAGACGAGCTAACAAAACCATGTGTATCTCAAAAAGGCCTGTGCCGGCGTCAGATTGTCTGGCAGGGAAATCTACTTACTAGATTACAATGTCAATGGAAAACAAAAGGCTTTGACATTCTATAATCCTCTGGTAGACTAAAACAAAGTCGATTCCGGGGATACAGTGGAAACATACTTTTACGGTGTAAGTGAGCTCTTACATTCCCGATACTATGAAAGTTTGTCAGGAGTACACATTTGTCGTTATAATACAAATGTCTATTAAAGAGGCACTTCCACTTGGTAACATTTTTAAAACACATTTTTTTAATACCAACGGTCGATATTTGACGTGGCGACTGCGCGCGGATCGCGAGATATCGATAAAAACATGTCATTTCCCGAGCGTATTTGTCACATTCCGAAGTTTTACGATCTTTTCTGATTTTGACTCGAAATCCCCCGAAGGTTTGTTGTGATGATTTACGAAATTCTAGGGAGTAACAATAAGTTACTTCCCACTGCAAATACTTTATATACAGCATTATGCCTTTACCTCAGGTAAGTTTTTTAAAATTACTCAGTTTTTGTCGTTTTCATTATTCTAAATCAGTTGTACTACATTTTTAAACCAATACCACATAAACATCAGTTATGTGTGAATGTGTCAAATATTAGCCGCCTCTGATGACTACATTTTGTCGTCTGCCACACAGTACGCCGCGCGCGTGGTATGCGTCTATACTACCGCACATAACTGTGCTAGACACCCATGCGAATTCTGGTGGAATCAGAAAAAATTGTTTTTCGTTTTTTCGCCAAGTCAGTAAGACTCAGCTTTCTCCCACGGGGCATGACCGATCACGGACGCCAGTGGTACTGTGGCGTAGAGCAGCGTAAGCGTGGACTCGTACTCCATAGCTTAGTTGACAATGGCCCCAGTGCCGAACGTTCGATGTTCGGAAGCTGAATTTAGGTAGGCCACCGGAATTAAAACTTTTACTTTTTTGAAGACATGTGTTTTTATCGATATCTCGCGATCCGCGCGCAGTCGCCACATCAAATATCGACCGTCGGCATAAAAAATGTGCTTTAAAAGTGTTACCAAGTGGGAGCGCCACTTTAAGATCCTCAATAAAAAGTACATGTACTCATAAAAATTTAGAGCGTGGACAGTCGGAAAGATATGGGTTGTCAGAGTGAATATCAAAGATCGCCTTATGTATACCGTCCGAGTAAGTAAACCAAGTTACATTTCGTCTCCCAAATTGAGTGTTTCTGGCAATGACAACAGGTGTTATTTTTAGCAATTTTTACATTACATCTCACACAACACATCGCATTTTTCACCAACCCAGCAGATCAAGATAAAATGGTCTACTCCTAAACATATTTGACTGAATTACGGTGACACCCACCAACTGTGAATCATGAATTTTTTTTTCATGTTCACAAAGACGTTCAAAAGATGATGTTGCGAATACACAGGTACGATGCAGAAAAACAACAGCGTTCTAAATTTCGATTTGAAATGTACAGTAATGCACTTACTGTGTAACCCTGTTCATAAACATTTATCCTGTCATACTAGCACCTGTGTTGATGGGTTTCGCATTTTATCGGAATAAACTCGGTGGTTTCAGACACCTTTTACGCCTATCAGTAGTAAAGTAAACGTGGTCAACTGGGAGGAAGTAAGACATTTACACCCCATTTTATTCATTTATCTACATGAAGCGAAGGAAAAAAATTAACCATCCATGTAACTAAAGTATAACCCTGACCTATATACGAACTCACGCACGCGCAGCAGTGCATTGTCCTGAACTAAGCGGGGAAATTCCCTGCTGAGCATGTTTATACACGTTCCGAAGGTGTACGGGAAATTCCGTGTGAGTCATCACCATCAAACTAGCCTATATAAAGGACCCCGTTGTCAGTCCGGCCGGCCGGTCGCGGAGTCTAGCTGATGTTGAACACGAAGTTCCTATCGGAGCGAACTTGTTCACCTGATAGATAAAATTTTAGTAATTTCCTCTGAACTTAAAATGTGACGGAAGACCATTACTTCAAATAATATGAGACGTTTCAGATGAATGGTACTGATATCTAAAGTGTCACTCTTTTATCTCTACGTACAAATGTAGTTCCTAAGTCGTTCTCTATTCTATTCCCACCAACAAAACATTCAATACTCATTTCCCCTCCCCGATCTTTATCAATACTTATATAATATCACAAGTTGTTCTGTTATCTGTTTTCATAGCATAATATCCAACCAAATCGTCAAATTCATCTCCAGTAGCTAACTTTACACATCTAATGAGAACTGTACCATGTTGAAGTATTTTCATATTATCAGTCATCTGTTGATTTACTGTCTGTAAAGTGAGAACAGCTGCCTCATCACCGACACTTTTAAGACCCAGTTTCTTTAAAGTTGTGTCCCAAAATAATCTAACTGGAACTCCGCTAGCTGTATACGAGCAATAATTCTCCCCTCGTTTATCCACCTTCTTAGTGTATTATCTGCCTTCATTATTGTATTAAGAGGACTAATTTTAAGGTGAATCGGTATACCAAGAAGTGCAATGTATGGATTCGTAGGAGTAAGCCAACTACGAAAATCTAACAATTTATATTTGTTTACATTGCTATCAAAATAAATCACATTCGGAGTTCCTGGTGGTTCAGCAACACCTCCTGCAATTTCACTATCCAATATATCTAAGATGTTACGCGGCACATTATAAGGCATGAATTTCTGACTAGCCGAATCCCATGTCAGAGCAAAAGGAGTAGGATCATTCGAAGCCTTTGTGGCGTCAATTACAGTTTCATCAATGTCTTTAAGTTCGGAAAATTCTACAGCATGTTCGTGGGATTGCGCCGCGGCATTGGCTAAAACGAAATATTTTTCGCGGTCTTTATAACGAAGGACGTAATCCTTATTATGATTAGCAGCCATCTTAGTATTATTGTTAACTTTAACATCACTCAGATCTTCAAGCTCAAGATTTGCATACGAATTGTACCTAGACCGAAGCCACTTGGATCAGACATACTCCGTAGGGACCTATATACAGTGAAAATTAAAATAATACCTTGTAATATACACAACCATGGCTTCAGCAATAGGAATGACAGTTCTCGGTGCTGTATTAAATGCAACGGCATTCACAGGAGGAAATATTATCGGACAAAAGCTTTCTGGTAATGGTGATGCTCTTATTGAAGAGAAAGTCCGACATGATAAAGCATTAGAAAAATTTGAACATGATCGCAACGTCTGGTCAGAAAAAAGATTACTACAGGCTGACTGGGAAAGAGAAAATCAAGCAAAGGACGCGCATGCTGCGGCAGAATTAAGAGATACAGATGCAGAAATCCTGGAAGAAGCAGAAGCGGTGCAAAGCCGTTCCAAAGGGGCAGTTCAATTCTCAGATTATTATCAACCCAGTCCTGAGCAAAAGAAATATGAGATGATCTATATTGCTGGAGGATGGTCGTGGGATGGTTTATCTTCCGATAGGGTTACACCGGCCCGCTTCGGGACTACAATAATTCAATACAAAAGCTAATTGGCCAGTTATTGAAATCGATCATGTTCCCATCCTGATCTGTTATCCAGATACGCATTGAATTCATGTAATCTCCCCCTTTTCTCAATGGCATAGAAATTGCTCCGTTTTAAAATCGTAAGTAACCTTTTCACTTATTTCTCTCGTATCCCGGATGGGAAGTATTTGTAAACAGTTCGATACTTTCCCCTGTATGTATCCTCCGGAGGCACCCGAACCAAATGAAACATAATTTCCAGTAACATCGACTACATCTGAATGAACTATATATTTAGTGACTGTTAAGAAATCCACTTTCTTCGGACTCATAGTACTTTTTATAACTGGGTTGTTCTCAGGTTTATCTGAAAAGCCGACGACGTTGGCGAAGCTACCTGTGGCATTGAAATAGACTTTAATATCTTTAGCCAAAGTTAGATAAACATGGTTTGTCGGCAGATGTTTTTCAAAATTAATTTTTTGCTTCAACCCGATTGCTTTGTTTAACGTATCGATATTGTAGTTACCTGGACGTATTGATTTAGTCTTCTTCGGTTGGTCACCTTCTTGATATTTTATTACATTATTCGTCGATGTTATGTTATGCCATGAATTATATAGTCCGCACTCTAGCAGTCTTATCTTCGTAAACTGTGTCGTGTCAATACAAGGGTAAAAATTAACAGTAACAGGTTCACCTGTTTTGCTTTCAATCCAAATGATCATCGTTGTACGTTGTATGTATATATTACTAAGTATAAATGTTCGATGAATAATATTCCGAAGGTGCCCATTACGAAGTATAAGGTTCTGCAGGAATAATATTTTTCTGTTCAAGGAGATCTTTGGTCGCAACCGCGGCAGCAGTCGCACCGCCTAATTTTGCCAAGCGAGTTAAATTTGGTCGACTTGGATCGCCCATATCTATTTTCAGAAATTTGCTGGAGATCATAAGATATCCCATCGCAAGTCCTGCGATTACAATACCATCGTACATTGTGTTTACAACTGTTTTAATATCCATGATTGCTGACTAGTATATAAAATAAAAAATAAAAATAAAAAATATGGGGAGTTAATCCATCTCATACAATGTAGAGGAGCTGGGAACACCCCCCTCCCCTCCCCCCTCCCCCTCCCCTGTCGGAACTGTTCCGGATGGAGCTGCTACGTGCTCTGTTTTTTTCGCTTTCTGTGGAGGATCTTTCCGGACTGAACAATAATGTCGAGCACGCCCCCAATATAGCCCTAATGCAGTCAATGAAACTCCCACAATTCCTAAAACAAGATAACATTTATTATACCAGCGTGAATTATTATCACACTGTTCTTTCATTGTAGGCGGTAGGTCTGCTACCGCATCGCTCCCCCTCCCTCCCTCCCTCTCCATTGCTTTTAGTTTCTTCTCCCTGTTTTGCCTGTTCCATTCCGCTAGTCGCTTCCCTGAAGCAACTCTCCCTGGATGCTTCGGCGGTAACGTCACTTTCTCTATGTTGCGCTGTGTCGGAGTCGGCGGAGCCGTTTGCGGTGTGGGCTCCGTCGGCGGGGCTTCTGACGGAGTCCCTGGCGGAGCCGTTTGCTGAGTCGTCGAAGTTGAATCCATTTATTTCAGGTACTATATTAAACCCGATTTTTTTAAAATTTAAATGTTTACCCGTAATTAAACGGTGGAAATTAGAGCAATCACAGGCCCCCACGTGTACGCTATCCGCCCTGATAATCGTTTTATTTCACTGTTTAGAATAAAATCCTTTTTAAGATCAGTGGCATAGTTATCTCGATCATCGATTGGAACTACCTGACTTATTGCACGGGCTCCTAGATCTATGAAACTTTGAGTGATGGTATCACTTATAAGAGAACTGTATTTCGCTTCATAGACTTTAAAGGCTCGTGTTATGAATTCATCTTTCCACGTTTCCACTTCTCTAACTGTAAACTCCTTACCAAAAAATAACTTACTTTGACCACTTGCGATGACACAGAGTATTTTTTCACGTTTTGTCTCTATTATGGATTGAGCGTCCGAAGGCGCTGAAGGTGCCGAAGCCCCTTCGGAATGCGCTGCCATATTTGCCGCTGCCGATGACTTTATTAAATTCTCCATTGTTTGCAGTATGTTATCTATTCTTAGTAAAAAATAAAAAATTCGTTTAAACCTGAATCCGAAATAAAGTATTAACATAGTCTGGAATGTTAGTACCCCTAAAGAAATCGTTCCGACAGGGATTCCGAGAAAATTCTCCTCCATTTAAATCTATCTGTATATAGAAACACGAATAATGAGTACAGACCTATTCCCAGTTGCTTTTCAATTGAATAAGACGAGCGTACCGACAGTACAGCATGCTGATATTCCTTCCAAACCGGACGGGGGAATAAAACCTATTCTCATGGACTTAGAAATATATGTAACGCCGACAGATAAATTTACTTTCCATCCTCGGGATGTGTTCAAAGATAACGTAATCACTCATCGATCAGCGAAAGAAAGTAATGTCTGGCTGGGCAGTCCGCATATGAAATATTGGGACCAGCAACTGAATTTCGCTGTATGGTGTAGCACTACTGGTTGTGGTATATCATTCGCCCATCTCTTTGATAAGAAATTTCCGCCCCAAATACGATCATTCTGCCGTTTCCATGTATATTTTACAATACGTCGTATCCTTCACGAAATGGGAGTTGCACTTCCAGACGATACCCCCACCTTCAAAGCGGGCGACAATCCGTACAATCTCGTCCAATATGAACTTCTATGTACTGAATTTGGAAATATAAGTCCAACGAAGTCCGACTTTCGTTATCGAAAAGGTCAAAATAAAGGTCTTGGTTATGGATATGAATATTACACTAATCGTGGGCCTGTTCGACAGCCAAAAGCGATATACAACGGTCATGACTTTTTCCTCTCCTCCGACGGAGGCGTTTTCTATACACATACAATTTTTGGAAAGAAAAAACATGTACTGTCCGACAAAGACCGACCGCACTACTATTTCTTCCGAAATGATGGATCGGAGGGACAATACAATAGTTTCATTCCTCTGACAGGAGACTCGGGACTAACAAAGGCCGGTCTCGCCCGCCTCAATGAAAGCCTTGAAGCCTACGTATATTGCATACTCGGTGCACAAGCGAATATTCGTAGTACCATAGTGGGCGATACTGGCAGTGCAGAGCAAGTCCGAAAAGAATTCGGCGTTCTCCTCGAAGATGAAATTCGCAATACCGACAAAGTAATCAGTTATCGGCGATATCAAGACACAATAATGAATACTGGCGTCAAACTTGATATGGCAGTCTCACCCAATTTACTTCTCTTGCCGTCTGAGATGGTCATTCTTTCGGGCCCGGCAATCTCGGGTTATAATAATGAATTGCAATACGCTACAGAATCTATGTCCTTCGGGGTGAATGGTGATATAAACACGGAAGTTCGAGAAAGTGCTGTACATGAGATGGAGGGGGGGGATCCCGTGAAGTGGCAGGACGAGCCCGGAGAGTCACCTCACAATGACACGACTCGGGGCCTCCCCTCCCCTCCCCAGAACGGGCAGCAGCCGTGACCAGCGTAGACCCTATTCACGAATATGGTAAAATTGGTTTGTTATCTTTAGCAATATTCATTACTATTGTAGGTACTGGAATAAAGTCACTAACTATATAGTTCATTCAGATGCTGTCGATGTGACTGGGTTTCATCTAACTCGAACCAGTAACTTAAAAGAACTAGAAGAGATTCATTAATTTACAGTATATAGATCCAGAGGAAATGTCAATATACGTAACCCCACCATTCAACATGATTATAACTGGACCGACATATTCTGGCAAAACAGAATTTATGTTGGACCTCCTCACCGGTCCGTACTTAAGGAAATTCGAATATGTGATATTCATTTGCCCAACATTCATGAATAATAAAGCGTATAATAGAAGATTCATTTTCACCGATGATAATGTGTTTATATTTCCAGTCGGACTCGATGCAGTGGATGATACATTAACCTACGTACATAAAGAATGGGCTGGAACGAACACTTTAATAATCCTCGATGACTGCGCCTCGTCCAAAGATATGAAGAAGCGCAGTAACGTTTTAGTCCAACTTGGTTTCAGCGCAAGGCACGACGGATTATCTGTCTGGGTTCTGACTCAACAATATACTAGTATTAGTAAACCATTCAGGGAAAACATACAGATGTTAGTACTATTTTACACACCGAACAAGATAGACAACAAAACTATTATAAAAGAATATGGAATGGAGGTGTCAGAACAGGAAGCCGTGGGCCTAATCAAGCAATTGAAAAGTAGACCATTCAGTAAACTAGTATTTCGTTTACGGAATCCGTACGACATAAAATTATTCGTATAATATAGCAATTATGGAAGCTGAAGCCGAAGGTTCTACCGAAGGCACTCTTAGAGAATTATATTACAACCCGAAAACTGGTTTTGGAGGTGTACAAAAATTGTATGACGCAGCACGGGCCAGCGGACTCCACGTCACTAAGAAAGAGGTGAAGGACTGGTTAAAAACTCAGCTAACTTATAATCTACATAAACCGGTACCTCGTTCTCATGCTACGGGCGGCCGACGCGTTTTTGTAACATCGATAGACTCACAGTGGCAAGCAGACCTTGTGGAATTCCCTGCAGCATTCGCAAAAGAGAATCATAACATTCGATACATGCTAACAGTAATCGATGTACTCAGTAAATATGCCTGGGCTAGGCCAATACAGTCAAAAACGGCCGATGACACTCTGAAGGCACTACAAGATGTGATTAAGAAATCTGGGAGAAGACCCGACAAACTTCAGACAGATGAGGGGAGGGAATTTACTAATCAGAAAATGCAGGGGTGGCTCCAGGAGGTGGGAATTCACTGGTTTCACACCTACAGTGACAAAAAAGCTAGCGTTGTTGAACGTTTTAATCGTACTCTTAAAACGATGATGTGGAAATACTTTACATACAGACAGACACGTGAATGGCTTTCTATTCTACCCCACCTTCTCGAGAATTACAATAACACCGTTCACGGAAGTATCAAATGAAACCCAGGGACGTAACAGAGGACAACGATTGGCAGGCATTTTATACACTATTCGGTCCTGAGTTGGCAGCCGGGGGAGCTGACCCTGAATTCAAGCCGGGAAGAACGTGTCCGAATTACAAAATACAAGACCACTTTTAAGAAAGGATATTTGCCAAATTGGACAGAGGAGATTTTCGTAGTTTCAAAAGTTGTGTACGCAGCTGGCTTGGGAACACCACCAGTTTACAAAATAAAAGATCTGAATGGAGAGGAAATACTCGGCACTTTCTATTCTGATGAACTTCAGAGCGCCCTTTCGGACGAGCTGTACAGAGTAGAACGAATTTTGAAGACGAAAAAAATAGAGGAAAGAAATATTATCTGATAAAATGGAAAGGTTATCCAGAAAGTTTCAATAGTTGGGAGCCGGAGGAAAATGTTATTAGAACTTCGTAAGTTCCTGTGCTGGTACTACGTAAGTACTTCGTAAGTTCCTGTCCATGGTACTTGTCAAGTACTACGTAAGTACTAACGTAAGTATTTACGAAAGTTATTCAATAAGTACCATGGAAAAGTCTTAATTTCTTGAAAGCCGAAAGTGTCAGTTTACCACCCCACTTCCACCCCCCACCTGGCCAAGTATTTATCATGTACTGTCGTAAGTAATGTTCACTTATTGCATCTTTTTCGGCCGTATGTGGATGAGGTGGTAACTCGGTTCCTGAACATATTAAGTTTGCAAGATCTTCAAAGCGACTTCTCATGTTGCCATAGTCCGTTCTTTCGAGTCCCCCTTGTTCAGCTTTATCGATAAGTTCTGGTTGAAGTATAATGTACACAACTGACATGAGCCATAGACAAGTAACTTTAAAGTCCCTTTCAGAACCGTAGGGTTTCATAATGTCAAGTGCTCGTAGGTCAAACGAAGCATTATAAGCACACACAGATTCACAAGCGTTAAGAAGTTTGTGTAGGTTCTTTAGTGAGACTCGAGGTTGTTCTAGTTGTTCTTGACCAGGTGGGAAGTACGCTTTTTCAAGTTCCTCCTCCTTGAAACCGTCTATTAAAAATCCCTGGCTGCCGCCACTCCATGCAATTCCAAAGTCAAAAGCTCGTGGATATTCTACTGGCCCGACTGTCTCGGTATCAATTGTTGGATTAAGTATATTCTTGAGAACGAGGGGGGTAAGAGAGTTCCGAATTACCAAACATGGAAGCCTATAGTCGTGGCAAATTTCTAAGAAAGTCTGTTTGAACTTGTTGTGAATCTCTTCTAGTTCTTCTAAGGCGGCTATTTCGTACGACCTGGCTCGAGTCAACACATTCCGCCTGCAATAATCCCAAGGCATATCTTTGAATATGATAATGAAACTGGGTAAATGGTCAAATGCTCTAGAAACAATCTTTTTTTCTTCCCACTCCGTGGAAACGCCCCGGATTCGAGAAAAAGTCAGATGTTGAATTATGGAAGAGTCACAAATAATGTATTGTTCTGAAGGGAGGGGGGTTTCCTCCCTCCTCCTCCCAGCCTGACATTGTAAACTAAGAGTATGTTCTATAAACTGATTCTGAAAATCGGCAATCGAAACGTGGGTGACACGCCCATTATAAAAGTCGGCAATGTTGCTGGAAAAACTAGTGTCAAATTCTGGTACGTGATACGGATCCAAATTTACTGCATCGTAACTCTTACCACTTCCAGTTGGTCCATTTATGAATATGTATGACATTTTAGGATACTATATCATAGAAAAAAATTTTTTAAATTATTTTTTATTAAGATATATACGATAAGACAATGACAATCCTTTCTATTTCAACTGCAATAAAAATACTTGAAACCGGAGAAGAGAATATTCAAATCAGTGACGAAGGGAAACTCATATTTGGTGAATCATTGGTAGATCCTATTATATATGTAGACAGTGAGCTAGAAGTGGTTTTCAACATCGGACCTAAATATGGATCCAACGATCCTGCTACATGCGATGAAATGTGTGTTCGTTGGCAACCGAGTCTTCAAAAGTTTACTGATTTAATAATATTCCGTACCCTAGGTGAAAGTTTCGATGCAAGCACTGCTAAAAGTTATGCTGCAAGCCTGGCCGCTAACTCCAAGAATACTACCGGATTTTACAATCCATCTAAAGTTTATCAGAAGCGAGGGAGCGAGGGGCCTCAGCCAGTTGCGTATTTTAAATTTCAGTTTAAAAGAGGGAGAGGGAGAGGGAGAAATCACGATTTCGCTACATGTATTGATATGGTTCAAGAAATTGACTGCGGTTTTAAAACAGTGAGTCCATTGCCAGTCCGAGAAAATCCTGCTATTGTACCTCGTAATATCCGGAAAGGTAGTAAGATAGAATTCTTAGCATTTAAACCGCGCTTAAGTAAGCGTGCTCTTTCTTTCACTGTTGAGAGATTAATATTTTGTGCTGCGCCTAATAAACCAGAAATTCAAGATGCGGAAGAAATAGTCGACTTAGAAAGATTAGGTGAGATATATAAACAAATAAATGCTGACAAAAATATATAGTGGATTTTGATGACCTATCATAGAATAATTATTTTTTCATTTTAAAAATTTTTAGGATAGTATATATCATAAAGATTATTATGGCCAGTCAATTACATACAGCATTCAAGGGAGCAGTTTTACGAAAAGAATTTCCTGAAGTCAAGCGAGTCAAGGATATCGGGGAGCTGGTGGATATTGAAGGTATGGTTAAAGGGGCCGGAAAGATGTACTCTGTTTATACCGAAATGAAAGTCAAATTATCGGATCCGAAAACTGGTAATACACAACCGCGTACATTGTATGTTAAATTAAAAGATACATACACAAAAGATGTAAGAGGGGCGGATGTGGGGCAACAATTAATAGATCGCTACGACCTTATGCTTGATACAATTGAAAATGTTGAGGGTTCTGGTCTCGTTCTCGAGGAGATACTTAATTTTGAAGTAATTCTAGTAGAAGTTTTACTCGGGGCTGGCCCGGGCGTAGTCCAACTGCCTGAATGGTTAAAAAATAAGCATTGTGTGAGCGATCTTATTCTACCTTCTGACAGCGAGAATTGTTTTCAGTATGCCGTCGTGGCGAGTATAAAGTTGGCCGACCCCGAGTTTCGCAAAAAGAAATGTGGTCAGTAAGGAGAAGCTGGAAGACGTACATCCCATTTATGGCTGACTACTGTTGGGATGGAATACCATCTCCTACACCCGCCGATAAGACTGTATTCAAGCGCTTTGAGACGCAAAATCCAGGCATCAAACTCCGTGTATTTCAGATCTATGAAAATGATCCCGCTCCCCCGTCCGACATAACTGTGTTATATAGTGGCGGAGCCCCTGACGGAACCGTTCCTATAGGGGAAGGCGGAACGGATCAAATAGCATATATCTTACTGATAGTTGGCGAAGCCCGAAGGTGCCACTTCGTACCAATTACTGCGGAAAATCGCCTTCGTAATTCTCGTACTAATCGAAAGAATGAGCGCAGACAGAAGTGTATTTGCCTGGTTTGTAAAAGAGGTTTTAAGTCAACAGAAGAATTAGAAAAACATCAGGTATACTGTGGAACAGACGACTCCCAGCCAGTTTTTCCTAAGGAAGTGTGTCAATTCGAAGGACATCGGAAGAAGGTCCCCGCCCCCTACGTCGTCTATGCAGATACTGAGGCAATTATTGAGAAGGGGACCGGTCGACATATTCCAATTTGTCTTTCGTATGTTATGGTGGAACGGTGGGGCGCCTTCGGAACGGGGCGACCACCCACTGTTTATGGTAAAAGAACATTCACAGGTCTCTCCTGTGTTACAGACTTTCTGAAGGATATGAAAGAACGGGCCGAGTATTATTCGAAATCGTATTATTGAAAATAATACCGATGAGGGATCCTTCTAATTACCGGCACGACGGATGTGATCCAGTCTGTATTGCAGTGGAGAGCCGGCAGGATACCGAGTAGTGAAGGAGGAGGCGACCTTCTATTGCGAGGGATGTCGCCCGTCGAGAACCATTCCTATCTACTTTCACAACCTCAAGGGATACGATGGTTCTTTTATTTGAAAGAATTACATGAAATCGTTACTGAAGGAGATGATGGGGGTTCCGGACCAGAGCCTAAAATCATAGCTAAGACGAGCAATGGAGGAATTATGGGTCTCTCGAAAACATTTATTTTTCACGCCTCAATTGTTGTTGCCGGAGGGAAGAGGGAGATAAAGAGACGCCACTTTTCTATAAAGTTTATGGACAGTGCTCAGTTGATGATGGGGTCATTGGCGAAGTTGGCAAAAACTGTGCCGGAGCCCCACGGGTGGACGGCGGCGCCACTTTCGTACCCGGACATTCAAAGGGCGAAAGGTTTCTTCCCCTACGAATATTTAGACTCGGTTGACAGACTGGGAGAGGGTGAGCTCCCGGAGAGAGGGGAGAATTTTATAGCGAATTGACGGAAGAGGGGATTTCGGAGTCTGATTACGAACATGCATTAAGAGTATGGGACGAAGTTGGATGTAAGACGATTCGTGATTATATGGAATTCTATTGTGAGACTGACGTTCTACTTCTTGCAAATATATTTGAAAATTTTCGCGACACATGTTTAGAAGCGTACAAGTTAGATCCAGCCCACTATATGTCAGCGCCTGGCTTGACATGGGATGCTATGTTACTTTACACGGGTAATAAGTTTGGGCTCATTCAAGATGCTGAGCAGATGAATTTCGTACAACGGGGAATTCGAGGCGGCATCAGCCAGTGTAATATTCATTATTTACAGTCAAATCATCCAGCGGCCGGCGCCACTGGTGGGAATTACGATCCAGAGAAGCCGGTGACCGAAATAAAATATCTCGATGCAAACAATCTCTACGGCTGGGCAATGAGTCAGGCAATGCCTACGGGCGGACTTCATTGGATGACGATGGAAGAGTGGGAGGAATGGGCCGCCGAGGGGGGAGCGGGGGCCCGAGCTGGCGGAGCGTGGGGACCTGGCGCCACCTTTCCACCAAGTTTTCTAGAAGTAGACTTAGAATACCCAGCCGAATTACATGAAGAACACAGCGATTTGCCATTAGCACCGCATCACTATGAATTTCCGAGGCAGGGCGGTCGACTGATTACAAGTGTGATGGATAGAGAGTCCTATGTCTTACACTACAAGTTGCTGGAATTCTATCTTCGGATGGGAATGAGATTGAAAAAGATTTATCGGGTGCTTGCTTTCGATGAAGCTCCATGTCTCGCGAAATATATTGACTTTAACACTAAAATGAGGGCAAAGGGGAGGACAGATTTGAAAAGAATTTCTATAAGCTGATGAATAATGCAATGTTCGGTAAGACAATAGAAGATGTTCGAAAGTACAGAGACTTTAAATTTGTTTCGGACTGGAACGGCACGGATAGTGACGTAATAAAGATTCAGAAGTATAATCCAAAGATGAAACATATAACTTTCATAACTTCCGAAGAGGATGGTGATTCCTGCGACAGTGCCCTACTGGAACTGAAAACGGATGAGCATAGATATGTAAAACCAGTTTTCATCGGCGCCGCAGTACTGGAACTTTCTAAGCTGCTTATGTATGAGACGCATTACAATACTTTCGAAAGCAGTTCCCTGGAATACGATTAGCCTACATGGATACTGACAGTTTTGTTTACAGTGTACCGATCCCGGACCCGGACGTAACTTTCAATGATATAGTCCGAGAAGATGTGAAAAGAATGGTGAGAAGTCTATATATGATACTAGTGGGATGAGTGGGCCCATGGTGGCCCCCAACTTTCCGAAGATTAATAAAAAAGTGATAGGTAAATTTAAAGATGAGTTGAATGGTGAACCTATTCTTGATTTTGTCGGCATACGCTCGAAAGTGTATGCTTTTCGAACTCCAACTTCGGAGACGAAAAAAAATAAAGGGGTGAAAGATGTTTGTGTTAGAAAACATTTGAACTTTGAAGATTATAAAGATCTGTTTGAAACTGGAAGAAGCCGAGCCGGCACAGTTTGTACAGTTTGTACGGAAAAAGGCTGGAGAAATCCGTAGTGAAAAGCGCAGTAAATCATGATGGCGCCAAATGATATCAAACGCGTGCAGTTATACAATCCAGACACAGGCGAATGGTTGGCAGAAACATGGCCGATAGGACGGACTACGGGTCATGGTTAATATTGTAAAGACATTAATCTACTATTTTCAACAGTGACCTGGGCATCACTGATAACATAAATGTGGGCAAATATATTATCATTGTGAGCGTCATCGCCAACCCACGCGGTATCTTTCTTCAGGATCTCAAGTTGAATTCCGTCCTTTGTGTTCATTACTTTTAAACCATTTCCATGAAACTCAATATCTTTAAAACTACGCAGATCGATAAACAGACAGAATTTATTCTTCAAATAATCGCCTCATCTATATCAATTTCACACCAATCTTTATCTTCAGCAAAATACCGTCGCACCTCTCGCCAAAATTGTCTTGGTATCATCTTCTGAGCGTACACTTTATTGCAATGCCTTCGATTGATACAGACACAGATTCAATGGATGGGTTAAAGAAAAGTTCACTGTTCAGTTCTGCCTGATTCTGATTTTTAGTGAAGAGTATAGCGATACCTCTAATGCTACGTCGTGGTACATTTATATTTTCATTGATAACCGTGTCCGATTCTTTGAATGGGATTGTTCTAAAATAATGTATATGCTCGTAAAGGTAACTTTTTCCACCGTTGTAATAACCAGCAGTTGACCTCGCGAGATTGAGGTCAGAAATTGTCTCGTATTCCATTTGAATGTTTTTTAATTTATAATTGGTTGTAATAAACTGATTACTGACAAGTAATTGGGGGCGGGTGCCAACGTAATTTCCCATTCAATATGACTCCCTAACGCTTTTGGATATGCAACTCCATGACCTGTCACGAGGGGGTGAGTGAGACGAATAGCATATTTTGTTTTATATGTGTCGAAAAGTAACTTATCGCCCACGACGGCGGCATCTGCATCGGTCGCACCGCTTCTTAATTTTCTTAGATTTTCGTTCTGAATTCCATACAGTGTCATGTTCGTTCTCTCCTTTTTATGTTTGAAGAGATCGCGATAACATTCAATAAGGTTATATTTATTCAAATCGAAAAGTGTCTGACCCTCAAATGTGAGTTTCATACGCTCCACCAAATTTTTTGCAACATTTTGTACTACACGGGTAGTTCCACCTCCCGTTACTTCGAGATCAAAAACCAGGTCGAAAGTATCTGGAACTAAGAGTACTCCGCTTTCTAACTTCGGACATCGTATGATAAGTGTTTGGCCTGGATCTGCCTCACTTGGATTATGAGCAATCACGTGATGAGTTCTTTCTGACTTCGTTCCATTCGGTATTCGGTTGGTGAAAGTCGGTGATAATGTTCTATCGTACCCCATTTTCGTGTAATGTATATAGTAGAAGAAAAAAAGAAATTACATGTTATAAAGAAAATTAATCACATCTTAAGTTTCACTTCGTGTATATAAATTACTTAGAAGAAAAAAAAATACAAATCACATCTTTACATAAATATTTCCGTCTGCTTGAAAGATAAATCGATTACCTGTGTCGCGAATCAATCGAAGGACCCAATATTCTTGGAGATGATGAGCCTCTTGGTCATCCTCAGTATCCTGGAATACAGCTATGAATTCTAGTCGCTTAAAGAAGTTAGTCTTCTGACATTCCTTCACGAAAGCTAAAATGTTATGATATAGATTATCATCTTTGAGTCGGACACCTGGATTTGCTCGAAGGATATGTCGATTTACCCGCCGAAGTTTGCACCATTCCAATTCGACAGAGAAACAAACAGGTCTTTATTTTTAGAAAGAAACTTTGCAATATTCTTTTCACCAAACATGTTGATGCCGTAGGGGAGTGTCATATATTAATACATAATTTTATTTATAATTACTAATGTTAAACCAGTTAAAAATATCCATAGCTGTTCTCCGACAAATCCGACCACCGATCCTGCTGTTTTTAATAGAAAACTGACGAGGGAACCGATTAAACCTGGTATTGCAGCAGCACTTTTTGCGGCCAAGGTTTTTAACCATTCACCAAATTGTTTTACAATTTCTTTCGCTTTTGTATATACTTTGGGCGGACCTGAACCAGACCCGCCAGTTCCTGCTCCCCCTCCTCCCCCTCCTCCCCCTCCTCCTCTAGTTACAGCCAGGGCAATTGTTGATATTGTCATTCCAAGGGCAGTCAGTATTGCAGCGATTGTTATACCATTTCGTTTAAATAATTCTGTCAGCTTCAGTCTCAGTGATAATTCTGGATCAGAAATTACATCACGAAGAGACCTAGTCGTAGCCAGACTTTCACGTGCCTCACTGATCTTACCATGTTCGTATTCAATTCGATTGTCAACTTTAGCTTCTCTTGTTATGAGTTCAGCTAGTAGTTTCTTGGCTTTTTCTTTTCCTTGGGTGTGATCTTCAGGAATTTCCTTTAACTGTTTTCAGCTTCTCTTTTCAATAGCCTTATTTTAACTTTTTCGTTGTTAAGGTCGCTAATACGCATATTCGCAATCCTTAATTCATCATTAATAGCTCTATATTCGGGGTTTAGATTGTTCCATTTTTCGATTTATTTTCAAAAGCTTGTATTTTATCTGCATTACCAGAGGCATCTTGTCGTAACTCTGTCAGTTTATCTTTGTATATACCCATGTCTTCTGGCGTCATCTTCTCAGCCGGTATTTTATCGTTTTCCACATCTACAGAATACAATGTACGACTCACATATTCGGGCTCTGCGCTTTCGACTCCACTCCATCCGTATACTTTATTTATAAATTCAGAACCTCCTGCCCTCTTTTTAACGTAGATTTCTCTAAAAATCTACTTCTTTTATCTGTTGTAACTCTGATTTCTTTATAATAAAGTTCACCACCTTCAATCTTAGAATTTAAAATAAATTCGTTTCGTGCATCCGTATTAGTAATCTTATATTTGTTTAAGAGTCGTTCAGCCTCTTGCTTTGTAAGTTCTACTCTATGTCTAGTCGAAGGATCCACCTGCGGGCTATCGCGTGAGCCAGCCTGGGAAGGACCGGCTTCTGCAAAGGTATCATCATCATAGGAAAAGTTGTTTCAGCAGTAGCATCATCATCGTCATTTACATTTGCATCATCGAAATCCTGGAGTGCTATATTTCTTCTCCTCCTTCTGCCATATTGTCTTTCTATATTACTACAATTATTTTTATAATCCCTTACATATACAGTAAAAAATGCACATCTCAGTTGTTGAAAGCGTTGAACAATTGGCTGATTACATAGAAAGAACAAGTGCTGCATATCGACGAAGTTATAAATTAATGGGTCGAATTGATATGGCTCTCAATATACTAAGGGAATTCTTGTAAGCTCTGCTGTAATAGCAGCAATTCCAACAGTTCCGGTACTGTTAGCCTTAACTCCTATACCAGGTGTTGTTATTGATGTAATACAAGGGAAAACTGGTGTAGCAAAGAGACGAGAGAAATATAAACATTATTATGTTCAATATAAACAGCTGCTTACACAAATACAAGAAAAAGGTGCAACCCTTCGGAACGAGGAGGCTCCGGGGTCAGAACTTATTCAGACATATTTCATCAGGCGCTAGAAATTCAAAAACAAGAAGGATTTAGTCCACCTCTGGAAAGATATTTAAGACATTATGGATTGAATGGATATGAAATTTAGTTCGCACCGATAGGAACTTCGTGTTCAACATCAGCTAGACTCCGCAACCGGCCGGCCGGACTGACAACGAGGTCCTTTATATAGGCTAGTTTGATGGTGATGACTCACACGGAATTTCCCGTACACCTTCGGAACGTGTATAAACATGCTCAGCAGGGAATTTCCCCGCTTAGTTCAGGACAATGCACTGCTGCGCGTGAGTGAGTTCGTATATAGGTCAGGGTTATACTTTAGTTACATGGATGGTTAATTTTTCCTTCGCTTCATGTAGATAAATGAATAAAATGGGGTGTAAAATTCTTACTTCATCCCAGTTGCCCACGTTTACTTTACTACGCCTATCAGATCTCTTTAGTGGGTGAAACACTCATTTACAACAATGAAAACCAAAATTCAAAGTGTTACATTATCATTAATCACCGGAATTATTTTAACCGTCGATTATAAAATAGATATTGCCACGTTTATTTGGTGTAAATTTAGTAACATACTTCTTGTATAACCTAAAATAACACACACTGTCCAAAAATTTTACAGACAACGTCGCCATCAATCGGCTGGAGACTTAAATTTATATTTTCGTGTTATGCACAAACCTCAATGTTACGAGCAACAATAACACCTTCACCCAAAACATTCTGTAACAGATCGTATGATGAAAATGGTCTCCTAGAATATTTCGTCCAGTGTGTACGTGTACACACCAGTTGTTCAAAGTTCTTCGCCATGTTCAAAATCATTCAGGACAGCTAGCTACAGAGATATGCTGCTGGGACAGGTGTAGTCCAAACAGAGAAAACAAACTATTCGACATGCTCATTGTAAACTGAGCCTATCATGAAGATAAAATATCTGTGACAAGATGGCTTGATTTAACAACTGACACTAATAATGTCCCTTGACCAACGCAGCGAAGTGGCTTCCGTCCTGTTTCTCTAACTTCTCCGGTGAACCAAACTCGACGACTCTGCCTTCATTCAACACCAATACATTGTCTGAGTCAAGAATCGTGGACATGCGATGCTAGAAATAAAAGTTGTAATGCAATTAATCATAAAACAATAACCAAACTATCAACTTAGGTTTGGTTTCTAGAATTAAGTAGCCTGTATTGATTGTTATATGTATGGCTTAAAGGCACACATAATTATTCATTTGTATGTAGCTGGCTAGATTTGGTTTAATATGCCATCATCAATGGCCCCTAACCGACTTCCTGTGTGGATGTTAAAGTAATCTTGAGTGTAATCTTAAAAAAAATGTTCAGCCTTTCGCTGTCCCGAGGCTACCAAACGAGGCTACCATTAATTTTTGGCTAACAATGTAGATAAATGACCCGAGAAGGCATTGGTAGCATTGGCTGTCAAAATGTTTCAACTTTGACCTAATTTCATTCACAAGTGAAAGTACACGCCGTAGATCTATTACCGTCATCTTGCCACAGCTTTCCGCCTCGAGAGGAGCATGAAGGTACGTCCCACCACAGACAAATATAGTCACAGACTGGCAACGCGGCATGCCTTTTGTTCCATGGTCGTCTATTGCCTTTTGATATTAAAATGAGCTTCAAAGGTGTTACACTTTTTTGAGACTGTTTGTGGTTGATAATTGCATGAGATTATGCGAAAAGTACGACGAGATGGCATCGTGCTGCCAGTCGCGTAGCAACCATAGTTACTTTGTGAGCTCTCAGGGCAGAAACACTGCTTCACGCCAATCAAAACATAACACACCCGCAGTTTCATAAACATTTCCTTCCTTGACGAACGTGTAAAAGAAGGTATGACTTACCGTAAACCATTGAGTAAAACCAGACAGTATCGATAAAAGACTTTCAGATTTGGTTCAAACACACTCATTATATATTCATAAAAATATGAGAGGAATTTTCAAAGCGGTAAAACTCAGTTTCCTGAAGCTCAAAACACTCCCGTTTTTGCCAGCACGCCAATTCCGCTCAGCACCACGCGACAACAACAACACAAACTTTGCCGAACATACTTTCGCTTAACAGGAAGGATGCATGGTCGGCACTCTTCGGAAAAGAGAGACGAGAGCAACCTGAGGCGAGGCGAACATGGATGGGTTACGTAACCGTTTCACGCCTTGAACAATACCCGTTGCAAATCTGTGTCTATATTTGTCTGTGGTTCAACTGATATGATAGATGGCTACTCCATCGTAAATTAGGGATTATTATTATATTTTCGGATTTGTACGACCAGACAATCAACAAGTGAGTTAAATGTGAGGCAGAAATTTTGAAAGGGAAATTTTTGTGACCATATTTCAAAAGTCAGTTAGCTGTAGTGATATACTCACGGCGATCGTCAATACTGTCCTATTGGCGAAGGCTGTCGATATGACATGCTGTAGTATGGCATCCTGGAACAAGTAAGTGTCAAAAAAGGAGAGTCTGTATTTGTTTTACGCAGGAAAATGCTTTAAAGACGCATTCAATTTTACATCTTGCATATCAAACTGCCGCATGCTATACAAAACCAAGGTACTTCATTAAGCAATTATGTCATTCGGTGATATTTGGTGTGATGCAACTATTGATTTATCAAGCAGTACTTTATGCATTTTAGCATACCGTTTTGACGTCAATCGATGAAGTGGCTTCGTCCATTACGAGGATCTGAGAGTTCCTGAGAAACGCTCTCGCAAGGCAGAAAAGCTGTCTCTGACCGACGCTGAAATTTTCACCTGCCTCTGACATATCTGCCTCTGTAATTTACAGAAAAATAGCGTCAGTGACGCTGTGCTCCCATTTGATCGGACCTGAAATATGTGTCCCACAACAAGAATGAAAGGTATCAGACAAGAAGTTTCAGAAGTGAAGACATTCTGACTGAAAATGAGAAATTTGGCCCCGAAAATCTACGTAATGTAAATTTACAAGCAAGTGATAAAAACTCTGTCTATATACAACCACAAGATAATTTCGTTTAGCTATTCGATACTTTTGGAAAAAATGTCTCAACAAAAGATGATTTTTGGTCACACAAATTTGCATAAACAATTTCATTATCATATAGTTCAAAAACTGAGACAATTCCCCCATATTTTTGGCAGCATTTTAAAGTTAATCAAAATTGAGAAAAATGTAAATGATGGGAGAAAGATATGTCTTAAAGAAATATGCCGCTCCCGTTGATCAAAGCCAAATGTGAGCTCTACATGTAGGGAGTTGATTAAGACAAAATAATTGCAATTTTCCTGCAGTGTAGGAATCGAAAAACTTCCTTTACAAATAACTGTTAGATTGTATAGGGGAAATGAGTAATGCTGACCAGTTGATGAAGTTACACGATGATGTTTTTATCGAAAGCACGAAGAAAACTGCTTGGTCAGCATTTTTGCAGGTTCTTTAGTATAATCTTGGCATTTCGTCCTCAAATCAGACATTTTTTGTATTTAATATCAGTTTCAAAGTATCTTCTCATTCTAAGTCTTATGTGAATTTTCAAAAAAATAGCAATTGCAACTTAAGATTTTTCTTGCAGTTCTATATAAAAAAGTTGGAATTGGCTGATACTGCGCTATCCATAGGTAGTCTCGTAAACTTCCATATCAAATTTACAAGATATGGTAGTACACGGGCATAAACAGTCATACAGAATGATGCCGACTGATCTCAATAGCTCCAAATGCTATACATGAGTATAACAACGTGTGCTAAAAATAAACGCATAAATGCAAATAACAGGTTTTAACTCAATAGGCGACTCACATACAATACCAATTGAAACCGATTAATAACAACGAAACAATACGTCTGATATTGCATCGTGCATCACTAGATGCAGTTAAACGTCATACTGCAATATGAAGTGTAAGTTCTTGTTTATGAAATCTATTCAGTGTTTGATTTATCAATAAAATATGTTACAAGCAACATTTCTATTCACTGGCAGGGACGAAACAGAACATGTAACGCAGACAGTTCGTTAGATAAAATTCATTTACTTATTTGATCCTACCTAACTGTTCGGGAAGGTCAGCGACGACTTCATGCAACTGAGCAACGCCTAAAGCTGCCCACAATTCCGCGTCCATTTTTTCATATTCTGGGTCGAGATTAAACCTTCATTAACATAAAAGTTGAGTTGATGTAACAATTAGCAGAGGTGTCATAAACGCGAACGTGTAAAAAATTCAAAGTATGTGCGAACGCTCTACATAGGACGTCAAATGACATTACAAGGAAAATGTGGTGCTTTCTTCGTTGTAGCGATAGCCCTGTACCTTGCACATTACATACGAAGTAGTGCACGTGAGCTGAGTAATTTTCTGACAAAAGAAGCTAGAAATGGTGCAGTCTATATGCTGTACAAAAACCAAAGGGCTACATTTTCCATTTGTAGAACACAGAAATTCTTGTCAAAAATTTGAATTCTACTATGTAACAATACAGTAAAGGTGTCAATGATATTACAGGTTCTTAAGGATACACTGTACTCTTGGATTGTGTATTAAAGGATCCAGTTCATGTTTCCCTGTTTCACAACACCAATAATTGTATTAAAAATTACGCCAGCAACTAGTAGTGTTCGATTTTTCACAACGGTGCTTTAATTACTTACCTGATGGTTCCAGAAAATAGGACTGGGTCTTGCGGAATAATAGCCAGACCTGTACGCAGAGTCAACAATGGCACTTGACTGATATCTATGCCGTCAATTATTATGCGTCCTGAAAGACAACAGACTCGTCAAAAACAGGAATACAGATACAGAAAATCTGAATATGGCTTTTATGGACCGGTTAACACTTTGCTTATTATTTCATTTAATTACCTTTGAAAGTCTCAATCATCCTGAAAAGTGCCAAGGTAAGCGATGACTTTCCGCTGCCGGTTCTGCCACAAATTCCGATCTGTATAAAACATAGCATTCCTTAGTGACATGTTAATTTATCATATGCATGCTCTTTAATTTCCTGTAAAAATAATATCCTTGTTAAATAGGGCTGAAAAGCCGTAGACTGAAATGTGGTTTTTTTTTCATCCCATGACAAAGATTTCCGACTATTTACATTAGTCGTGTTATCTAAGAGTGTACTGTGTGGTAATAATGAAAACCATGCATGCTCTTTCTATTATGTGTCAATTCTGTGGAAGCAAAAACGTCCCAGTCACGAAATATTTCCCAAGACCTAGTGCTGCTTTTCTAAAGAGCACTGATCGTTTGCGAACTTACAGTTAAGACCATTATTCTACGTATACGATAGCGCAAGTTGATAATTACCCGCAAATTTAACTAGTCGTATACCAATATGCCGTGGTAACATCCTAGCTGAACTTAATATTCCTATCTGAATTGGCACAATCAATGCAACGAGATTCTGATAAACACAGCCGGTGATGAACCTTTCAGCCAAGCCAGCAATATGATTAATCAAAGGTGACTGGATGGGGAATTAAAACTAAACATCATGTTTATTAGCCAGCAAGCAGAACAATATTCACTTCTTGGTCTTTTGGCCAAAGGTCCATATCACAGTACTGTAAATTTCCCATAATTCATTGCGATTTGTACCCTCAGAGATTCTCAAGAGAAGTCTACCAGGTCTCCCATGTGTAGACAAATTCATAGACTAGTTGTAAAAATTCTGAAAACGTACTTTTAAGAACACCATTCTTCTCAATTCTCATTTTAAATGATTTGGAAAATTATGCAAGATTGAGAGAGGAGATAGCATTTTTGTAAATTTTCCACTGATTGTGTCTTCAGCCACACATAATAATGTGATGGAAAGTAGTGAGACCAGTTGCACCTGTTTTTTGAAACAAAAGGATATTGATTTTTTCCAATGGAAATGACAAAAGAAATTTGCATTCTAAGTTGTCTCAGAGAATGACCCCTCCAGTTCGTCATAACTTGCTGCCTAAAAAGTATGGCATTTGTAGTACCTACAGAACATGACTTCCATGGTTGTTTAATGGTTATTTTGAAACTTCTGCTGAAATTTCTAAACGTACTTTTACTGGATATTATTTAACAATTATTCTGATGCTGAACATTAGTGCTCACATGCAGAACTGAAAAAGTTTTTAGAAAAGTAACCTTCATGGATACAAATCAAAGAGAATTGTGGGTAATTTATTGTACTGTGCCATATATCTGTCTTTCATGAAGTTGACTTTTTTGTGTTCCGTCTATTTACTGTCTGTTCTATGCTGTTTTGTGTCTATGTTTACAACTATTGTCTTACGAATTCTGACCTAGTGTTATTGGATTATGGATTGGTATGATTGCGATTATTTCAGTATACAACACACATTTAATTGTGGTATACATACAAAGGACAACCAAAGTTCCCGCTGACCAGATAACTGAGAGAAATGTGAAGCGGTAAATGCGGTACATTGACACCGTTTCAGAGATTGCCCTTCTGTTTCAGTTCAACTTAGTGATAAAGCTGGTGTCAGAAACCCCTTCAAGCGGACGTTACGGCCATAGTCCGAGAGGGCAACCCTCTCCTTGAAGTGCAGAGATGTTTACTTGTATACTTGATGGATCAGCTACAAACTTAGTGAACGGTCCGTCAAACGGCCTTGAAATGGTCAATTATTTTGAGAGGCCAGTCAACTTGATACGTCTAGAAACCAGAAAGGAACATTTTCCTGGAAGATGTATGTACGCGTATAGTCAACTATTGTTCCTACTCTCAAGTTGACATTAGTAATCATAGCTTTCCATCGACTTTAAGTGTGTTGACGTGTTGTACCCCATACGGTTGTTTCAATTATCATCATTTACGAATTTAAAGTTCGTAATTTGACTAAAAAGTGTATAAAAATGACACAAGATACAATAGTATCTCGGAAGATAGTGTTTTACTTGTTGTAGATATTATTCCCTTCTAGTGTTCTTCAGAAGGAACCCACATGAAAACGGTTCATCCCGGTTGTCATATCACTATTCAAAGTTCGTCACCCGCTGTATTTAACTGGAACTAATCTTGCCACTCTGGATAGGAAAACAAAGTTTAGCAAAGACGTTCCCTTGGCATATTTGTTCATGACTAGATTGGTGGGTAATTACCAGCTTGCGCCACCGAATAATAACGGCTTGTACGGTAAATGAAGCAAAACGAAACTAACATTACCATTCCAGAGGAATTCCCCTTCATCTGCCAGGAAATTACGATTTCATGTGCTTTATCATACATTAGTAACAAGGGACGTAAGCATTGTGAGACCATTATTTGATTAAGAGGAATTTTATTTTGAAACATACGGCGTTTACTAACCTTTTTACCGGCTTTGAAATGTACATTAATATCCTTTAAAACAGGCTCCAAGTCATCGGCATATCTCACTGAGACATCTTCAAATTGGATATTGCCTTTGTCTGGCCAGCTAGGGGGCGGATTATACGTCCCTATATTTGTAATAAATGAAATGTGTCAGTGATCGGTTATAAACAATTGTCAGTTTATTCAAGGCTTTGCCTTTCAATTGTTCCATTTTAAATGTCATAATAAATGTGTACACCGATTGACCTTTGGCGGAAAAAATTACTAGTTGGTTTTCGGAAACATAGATGATCTGCTGGCATCGAAAGGATCTACAACAAATTGCATTTTACGGGAAATGATTGCAAAATATTGTTTACCTAAGTATGCTACATCGACGTACATATTTTAAAATCGAAACTATAAATAAGCGTTGGATTAAATTATGCGAGTCCGCAAATGATCTGTGCCTCACTTTGTTATTCGTTTCTTTGTACATCTGTAGTGATCATCAACAAAGTCTGACTTGATAACGTCGGATGAAAGTGCACTTTAATCCAAGTATTTACTAAAAAAAACCCGCTTACCTATGTATTCCTCGGTTTTCAGTTTCGTGTAATGATTTACTCTTTCTACTGCATTCATATTCATCTCGCACTCAGCAAACATTCTGACCATCCAACTTACTTGTCCGCAAATCTTTGACCAAAATTTCAAGATATAGTCAGTTGTAAAATGTGCACGGACGTGCTAACGTTGACAAAGACTACATTGTCCATTCTTAGCTGATAGGTAAACAGCAGCAATTTAAACATGAAAAAAATGATTCTAGTTGCTGTTGTATCACCCCTATTTGTAACAATCAACCCTATTTGTAACAAAATTTAATTTTCAAATAAACTTTGCCGTATGTTGAAATATTAATAAAATATGCATATTTGTATGTTTGAGGGCAATTTTCTTTTTTTTCCTTGTCAAAACTCATTTTTCCGAAACTGCTTTTGTTACAAATTGGGTTGATTGTTACAAATAGGGGTGACATATGTCAACCCTATTTGTAACAATCACCCTATTTGTAACAAAACCTAAATTTCAAAGAAACTTGGCCGTATTTGATGAAATCTTGATGAAATATACATATAATAATAATAATGTAGGGTTCTTATATAGCGCACATATCCACAAGTACATGTGATCAAGGCGCTACCATTTCCTTAAGTTGGTACCCCGGTGACAGTGGCTGGTAGACCATGCATATTTTAGATCAGGGTATCTTTTTTCGTTAACCAGACAAGAATAAGGCTATTTTACAAGAATCTGCCCATGAAGTGAATTTTCTAGTTATAATATGTATACTTGCACAACTTTACTACCCAATGAAACAGATATGGACGACAATGACACTCAAGGTTTTGTGACCTATTAACAACCCGTTTCACTCTCAGATTTGTATGCAAATGTTAACAGTCGCCATGATAACATGACAACAACATGGCCTTTTCAGCACTAAGACATACTGTAGCAGGGCTAGAAATTGACAATGGCCGTTTTGTTGGGAGGAGGCATGATTTCCGTGTTATTGTGATTGATACATTATTATCAAAATGCAACGAGAATGCGTTTTTTTTTTTTCCTGTGCCTGTCATTCTAGTACGTCAGTTCAGATATTGAAAATTTGTTGCAAAGTTCCACCGCACGGCCAGTCGTCTTCATAATTTCCAGAACATAGTCATATTATGGCAAATTTCTATGCCCAGCTGGGTTTGCCTGCATTAATCTAGCGCAAGGTCTCTGCCAAACTACACTGGCAGGGCGAAAGATGCCAAATACAGAAAAATGTTTATTCTGCAATGCCAATATGACGCATACGAGGTTCGGTGGTCCGAGAAAAGAAATTTCAGTGGAGAGAGAGAGAGAGAGAGAGAGAGAGAGAGAGAGAGAGAGAGAGAGAGAGAGAGAGAGAGAGAGAGAGAGAGAGAGAGAGAGAGAGAGAGAGAGAGAGAGACAGACAGACAGAGAGAGACAGACAGACAGACAGACAGACAGACAGACAGACAGACAGACAGACTGTTAATTTATCTTGAAAATCTTTTTCATAGTTGTAAATTTTGATGGGAAAAAACTACAAACAAAATTAATTGAACCTACTGAACGTGTATCCATAAAATTCGCACAAAAGTAAAAAGTCTAGGCCTGCTTGTATCACTTAAAATGCTGAGTGTTACTTTTCCAACAAGCATTTAATTACTCCTTGGCTTGATTCTCTCCATACAGTATGATGCATAGTTCTGCGCTGCACGTACAGAAATTAGAAGTCCCCCTATTGACAAAATTAAAATAAACAACACTTCTTTTTCAGAATTCCCAAACAGATTCAATGAACTGTTATTAGCTTTCTATATAATTTATTATAGCCCCTAAACTTATAATAATAATAATAACAAGGCAGTATTGCTGAAGGCAATGAGTACTAGTACTTGGGCCGTGATAGAGTAATTTTGAGGACAATATATACTACTATTCAAATATGGTCTTGAATTTCCTCCTGTCAATTAGGCATTTTGGTTATTAAATGAAGCAATGGCATAACAACGGCAAAATATGTCTAGCAACTTTTGTGGAGTTTGAGGCAGGGGTTCTTTATTTATAGTGGAAATTGCTTAAACTCCTTAAATATTCAAATTACAGCAAATTTCTTTTGTTCTCGATGGTAGATTTCTACCCTATAGTTATCCCTATATACCAAAAATCGGACATCAAGCTCTATTGGCTTGCTAAGAATTAGATATGCACATAATTAATAATGTACAATATGTGGTGTCATAAGGTGTCCCATCATACCAAATATGAAGGGTGTAGCACTTGTGGTTACTGAGTTGTGGACAAATATATATATTTGAGGTCAAAGGTCATTGAGGTCACGTGACATTTTCTCAAAATAATTGTATTGCTAAGTTATTCCTATATACCAAAAATCAGACCTCTAGCTCTATTGGCTCGCTCAAAATAAGATATGCGCATAATTAATGAGGTACAATATATGGTGTCATAAGGTGTCCTATCATACCAAATATGAAGGGTGTAGCACTTGTGGTTACTGAGTTGTGGACAAATATGTATATTTGAGGTCAAAGGTCATTGAGGTCACGTGACGCTTTGTCAAACAAATTATATTGTTAACTTATCCCTATATACCAAAAATCAGACCTCTAGCTCTATTGGCTCGCTCAAAATTAGATATGCACATAATTAATGAGGTACAATATGTGGCGTCATAAGGTGTCCCATCATAACAAATATGAAAGGTTTAGCACTTGTGGTTACTGAGTTATGGACAATAATGTATATTTGAGGTCAAAGGTCACCAAGGTCACATATTTTGTCAAAATGTCTGAGATATCTGCGTGAACCGATGGACTCACTGATGGACTCACGGACGGATATGACCCAATCTATAAGCCCCCTGGACTTTATCCGTGGGGACAAAAAACTGTGTCACTGCATCCTTTAGGCAATATGAATACGATGAGAAACTAAATTTTTATTTTTCTTGGCCTTATACATGGGAGTCTATGGAGAACTGCCTTATACATGGGAGTCTATGGAGGTGTAAACTAAAAAGTCCTCTAAACACGGCCAAATTCGATCGCATTGTGAAACAAATCGACGTGCATCTGTATGGGGTTGGGTACTATTCTTGTGCAAAGTTTGAAAGAAATTGACCAGGCACGTCTGAGATATCTGCGTGAACAGACGGATGGACGGACTGACATGACCAAACCTATAACTCCCCCAGGACTTCGTCCGTGGGCACTAAAAACAACGCAACAGTTATTACAGCTACACCGGCGGTAGGTTCATATCCAGAGCCCCATACGGTCTGCCGCCGTCGCTTGAAAACAATCTCATAAACCTGGCCATATGACCACTGTAGCCCTGCGTACGATGCCAATGTGCTACAACTAACACACAGCATCGTACGCAGGGCTAGCGAGAGAGTTGCCGACATCGACGGTTATTTACGAGAAGTGAATAAAAGACTGTCATTTTTGGAAGCGATCGAGTAGCTGAGGTAGGCTGGGATACGACTTGGGCCCAAGAACGCTGAATTTCGGCAGTAATTTGGCTTTTTACGTCAAGTCCCAAAATGAATTTGAAGTCACCGACCCTACGTACGGGTCTTTACAGGGCTGTGGTGAGCGGGGCGATTAGCTGTAGCGGAACACACAGCATCGTGCGCAGGGCTAGTTGACCCCAAGTGAAAAATGTGTTCGCGATCAAATCTTCCTATATTTTTTTCAGAATTTTCGACAAAATCATTGCTTCTTAAATCTTTCATAAAATATAAAATACTAAAATAAAAATGCGATGTGCCATGTCTCCAGATTTTAAAATATCGTTCGTTGACCGTTCGACGGAATACTCATTTCGCAAACTTGTGACGCAGTTGAAATTCAATACTGACCGCCAAATAATCTAATGAGACGAGATCATACTAGACATCCTCCAAATTATCCAACCATTTGCGTTAGAGTTCAGCTCGCTTAGAGTATCATAATATTCTTCGGCCTTCGTTTAGATCGACCCTAATCTCTCCCATTTAGGAAACTTTGATAAATACACAAGCTACTTCGTGCACCATCCAGGACCAAACGCACTACAAATCTGTCTTGACGTCATCATCTCCTTACATGGTAATCGGCATACCGTATTTTTTAGCCAAAGGAGACACAGAATACGTCGGAGTCTTCAGTTTCAAAACGTATTACATGTGTGATGTTATCAAAAAAGGTAATGTTACTGCAGTGGTATAAATTACAAAACACAAAAGTTCAAATCAGTTATTTTGGACTGGCTTTACCCAACATTTCATATTGTTGACCACGTGCCACTGGCGACCCCTTTACATGCAAATTTTGTGTCAAATGGTGTGTTCTCCTGGAAAAACAAACGTACGATTTCTATATGAAGGAGGCGAAATTTGCCCTCGAAACTCGAAACCACCCCGTAGGGGGTTACCTAGCTATTTTGAACGAGCTTCTCGAATCTGCAGCTCTATTTCGAAATGATAGTCTGGTTTTCTCAGCTCAAGGATAAGTGTTCTCCATCGCTGTGGGCATTACTATTCTCAACTGGGGGTACAGTTTCCAGTCGTAATGTTTTTTATTGTGTCCGGGATATAAAACCTTTCCTTTTGACGCTTTTACTTTGATTAACACTAGTCCACATCTTGTCAGCGATTAAACATGTTTCAAGTTTAAATGTTAATTCTGGTCTCGAGCCCTCTTGTTCGACCAAACTGAAATTACCCCTCCCACTTTGGCTCGTCCAGTGTGTGTAGCAAGGGTCGTGCCATCGCATAGGAAACGTCGGGTGCATTAATTGTTGCATTTCGATGCACATTTTGATTATATTCAGAAGATTTTGTGGCAAAAACTCAGATAGAGAAGCATTAATATTCACATCTCACTTATTCAAGACTTGCTGAGAGCAGCACTTCCATTTAGTTAACATCATTACGCCATTTATTATGCCAAGAAAGATGAAGCCAAGACATTTTGCCCTCCCTGGTCTCAGCCAGAAATGGTTATACCTTACAGAGTTTTTTCCCACGGAATGAAAACAAATGTACTTGGGCTGAGGCCCAAGTACAATAATAATAATTAATATAAGTATTATATAGAAATAATAACGCGAATAATAATAGGTTCAATTTCCGTGAAATTTTCACCATAAGGGTATTTTGGGTCGAAAAGACCAAATATGATATCGATTTCACTGCCCCATGTTTCCATGGTAACCATTTTAGGGGTTGAAAATTTCAGTTTTTCTAATATCCCATGAAAAGTTACTTTGATTTTATATGAAAATTATCTAGTGGGGGAGTTTGGGTCAGAGAACACAAAAACCAGAATTATTTTAATGTTTCGAGTTGCCATGGTAACTATTTTGGGATTGAAAATGTTACTTTTTCCCTAATTCCTATTAAAGAACGATTGATTGATGTAAAAATTTGATCATAAGGGTTTTTCTGGTTTCCACACCAAAAAATATCACACTCATTTTAATGAGTTAACCCAATATAGGTTTAGTATGATTTCGGTCAGAAAACAAGATCGAAATTAGTGAAAATTGCCCGAAACAAACCTATCTGCACAACTCGATTATATCTTACGAGTAGGCCTCTTATACTAGGCATCCTGCACAACGAAAGTTAATCTAACGAGCATTTTCGGAAAAAATAAGTTTCGACAAGGAAAAAATAAAAATTGCCCCAAAACATACTAATATGTATATTTCATCAAGATTTCATCAAATACGGCCAAGTTTTGTAGAAAATTAGGTTTTGTTTCAAGTTGGTTAAATTTTGTTACAAATAGGGTTGATTGTTACAAATAGGGTTGACACGTCAACCCTATTTGTAACAATCAACCCAATTTGTAACAAAAGCAGTTTCGGAAAAATGAGTTTTGACAAGGAAAAAAAAGAAAATTGCCCTCAAACATACAAATATGCATATTTTATTAATATTTCAACATATACGGCAAAGTTTTTTTTAAAATTAAATTTTGTTACAAATAGGGTTGATTGTTACAAATAGGGTTGACATATGTCACCCCTATTTGTAACAATCAACCCAATTTGTAACAAAAGCAGTTTCGGAAAAATGAGTTTTGACAAGGAAAAAAAAAGAAAATTGCCCTCAAACATACAAATATGCATATTTTATTAATATTTCAACATATACGGCAAAGTTTTTTTGAAAATTAAATTTTGTTACAAATAGGGTTGATTGTTACAATAGGGGTGATACAGCTGTAACTGATATTAACACTACTGGTATATGAAATAAGGTCTTTCTGCCATCGTTGCCATGACCAATATTAGAGATCATCATCATCATCATCATCATCATCATCATCATCATCGAAAACATATGAATTATAATTAAATGAATAAAAATACAACAATAAATAAGATAGTCGCAATTTGCAATATCCTCAATGTCACATCATTATCATCGAAGTTGAGTAACTAAAATGCTGCTCACTGTATACCTACCAAGATCAGAATCTTTATTTCCTTGATCCTGAATTTGAATGTCTTCAATTAAACCATTTCTATGAGGATTTTACCTTTGGCACTACTTGACTTCATTTCAAATATTTTTATCTACGAAACAATGACTTTGCTTCGTTTTATGTACGAGTAACATTTGCAAAGTGGCTGCAAAGTGTCACGCCGGAGAGATTACCGGGAAGTCAACCTACCGAAATTGCGTACGTGACAGCCAATCCTACCCAGCTCGGTGGGATAGCGCCAACTATGCAGCTTATCAATGATGTAAGAGCAGAAATGAAGGCGAGGATGGCGCCAACAAGTTCCTGTAAAGGTATGATTGGTGATGCGTTCTTAGACTTGGATAACAGAAAAGTGCTGTTAGCTGTTACGAGTAGCAGATTGCCCAGTTTGAGAATGAGACTGATCCCTATATTTCACATGTGTCGATATCCTACCTATGTCAACTCAATAAAATATTATTCCGCCAGTTACAGAGACATATTAACGCTGAATAATTAACATCATTGCGTGATCAAGCTCCGTTGTAGTCGGATCGAAACGTCGCAACTGTTTCAAAACGACCGTTCCAAAGTGACTATATTTCACTATCTCCTATGTCAGCTCGGTTTGTTAAGTAGGACATACGTATGTACTGTTTTGCGTTTTCTACAGCCTTCTTATCGCTGCAGCGAAATAACGTTTATTGCTCGCCAATCTACCATATAAGTTGTTAGTTACAGTAAGAATGCACTTTAAATGTATTAAGTTTTGTTTTGGTTAGAGATAACCTAAGATACTTTGCAACAGTTGCACACTGGATGTGAAAGGATGCTTTATTATCATATAAATGGGGGTAATCAGGGCAACTGAAAATCACAACTCTGTGCCATTATTCCTGCTCACCATGTGTTATTTACTGATGTTGCAACCTTAGAAAATGACGGTCATTGCCCTAGCCATGTATGTTATGCAAACAGAGATACATGTTAGATTGGAGTAATTTTAAAAAGGCACCTGAATCCGAAGGTTTGAATTAGCATCACGTCAGCCTTACTCAACAATCGCAAATCTCATTCAAAACCACAGAGTTCAGACCACTTTGTTTACCACCGAAACAAATTTTCGTTTTTGAAAGTATAATATCTATATTTGGTAACTTATTTCTTATCCTAGTTCATCCAACATGTGGTTGATTTAAAAGATGAAATCGAACAATTATTGGAATTAATGTGGTGGGTATTCACTAGGTGTCTGCATAACATGCCGTATATTGCAATTGTTTGCCAGACAGATATGATATGTTGAAATACACAAGAAAGGAACAAATGCAAATTCATAGACATCAACAAGAGTGAGAGGTATGGGTTTAATACTTGTGCTCGTGCGCTTGTGCTGTGTAGAACTGTTCTTGATTGATTGGGCGAAGAGTGTTTATGTTGAATATGAGGATTCGGTTAGACAGAGCAACCGTAGACTATGTGCAGCATTGTGGTGTTTGGCACTTACCAAACGGATTGATAGCCATCGAAAACCGCATAGAAGATAAAGTTGCGTCACATTATTGATGTCTACGATTTCCAGCAATCGCTTTCGGAATCGATTTTCGTCTCTGCAAGAACATGATTAATAGGAATAGGATGAGTACAACACCATTTTGTAAACGGAAAGGAAAGAAAATTTAAATCCGGGATCATTCATCTAGTATCATCTCTGCAATATTCTGTTCCGAGTTAAGCGGCCCTTGGATTACGGCCATTAGATTACAGTAGCTATTTCCGTTGGTTTTGACACATATAAACAAATCCAGACAGGTGAAATGTGCTGGAAGAGTGTCGTTACAGTCATGAAAAATGCCTATTGAAATTTAGCTGTATGCAACCTAGAATTCTAGAAGGCCTGCTACTGTGTTTCTTTATAAATATGAAAATGAGATCACCTTACTAGCTGTGTGAACGCCTATTATCTGTCAGGTAAATCACTTTTCTCTTTTTTGTTTGTTTAATATCGACATCAGGTTCTTGTTCCACGTCCAAAGCATGCATGTAGAACATCCGCTATTCAGCTTGTCAACACAGAGTGTAAAGAATGAAGATTGCAATAATTTATCATTGTTGACATTTGATTTGTTGTCCGGACTAGAATTCACTTGTAAACAATCACAATGCAGTCTGTATACGAAAGGCTGAGTTCAAAAACTGAATACTGTTTATCTCAACTCTCTTTAGGGAGTAAAACAAGAAAGTATGTTTGACATACAAAACAACACGTTTAAATCTGTGATTAATATAATAAATCTCTGCACAGTACGAGATTGTCTTATCTGTATCAGTATGAATGGGATGCCTTACCTATACGCTCTAATTACGGTTAGTCCTCCAAGCGTCTCTGAGAAGTGAGCGAAAACCGGGGATTTGGTGATGCTATCTATTCTTTGAAGTTCTCTGACGATAGAAGCAAAAACTAAAGAACGTCGTAACAAAACGTTCATCTCTTGCGCCCGCAGTGTAACGAATAAATGTCAATCAAAGGCGCACAATATCGACAGTGTATTGCTAAAACAAGGGGAGGAAAAACTTGAATCTACGTTAAAGAGGTTATAAGTGAGTGCGTTATCCTAATAGTGTTGTGATACTAAGTTCTGTAGCTGTAAGCATGCCTGACTTCAACAGTATACTTTGAGAATTACAAGAAATACTAACGATGGCAGATCGATGAAAAGACATATGACGTTACTTTTTATTTGAAAAATAGCAGAATAATACAGTGCTTTCTTATACGGCATATAACAGTAGTTGTAGAGGAACTCTAGTATCCTTTATTGTTAAAAATTTAAAAGTTACCAATCCATTATCATTGACAGAAATTTACGTGAATACATTTCGTCAACTGCAGGCAGTAAACCTTCCTGTTCGGCGTCCTTTAAATCCTATTCCCCTTCTGGTAAAAACATTTTGCAAATCCTACCTTTTGTGTGTGGCTCCAGACCATTTCAAATTTGAAATAACTCCGCTACAAGTGTTACTTTGTCTAACATACAATGCAGGTAATCAAAAATAAAGGCGGAATATTCAGAGGTAAAATGCATACTGCATATACTATTCGGCGGCCAACTCTTGAAACACTTGACACTTCCTTACCTTGATGTGGTTACGTAGTATTTTTGAATAAAATAGTACACCACGACAAAGGGCGCGACTAGTATCAGGAACACTGGCGTTACAATTGTGATGGCAATCAGTGCGGACAAACATGTCGAAGCGGTAATCTCTACATTTAGAAAACTCCACCATAATTTCTGCAATAGATATTTTCAAAGATTTGTCAATTATCGATGCACGGGATTTTAAACATGTAACAAATATAAATGCGACATTGCTCTGCTATTCTATTACAGTGTAATTGATTTCAGGCAAACGCCCTAGTCTTGCAGTCACGTGTTCACCCTCACTTGTACACTCCTTTGTACCATTAAATACAAGCGGCTTTAATTGGCCGGTAGCTGTAACTTTTGAGGACGTTTGCGCCACTTCTTTGTTTGTCAATTGCGAAATATCCTTGTTCTATTTCCTAACACATGTTGAAACACCTACTTTTAATCCTCTCAACACTGCGGCTATACGACATTGTGTGATATGCACTATCTTGTCATTGTTCACATCTGAATTCTGGTCCGGATAAGAATTCGCTTTTCAAAATAACGATGCAGTTTACGCATTTACTACCGTGCAACTCGATATTCTGTACAGGTAGCGAAAAACGTGGCCGTCATTCAAAAAAAAAAATCAAACATACAGCTTTAATAGCCATTCTTTTGGGTGGTGTTTTTTCTTGCTTTCGATTTGCCAACAAACATAGAAAACTTACCTGGTCGATAATTTGGGTATCACTGGAAAATCGATTAAGTATGCGACCAACGGGAGTTGTGTCGAAGAATCTCATAGGAGCATGGATTACATTACGTAGCAGGGCGAAGTGAATGCGCTTTGCTGCGAACAGCGAGGTCACGACTTGAACAAAAACTGCAGCCATCAGAAAAACGACGAAAGTTAGCGTCAGGACCGTGTACCCTCGACGGTAATACATCGATTCTCCTTCGATTTCTTCCTGCAGAAACATAATCAAGTATCTTTCAACAAAATCGAACGAGTAATATTATCCATTCTAAAATTGAGAACAAAATGTGCTAAGTAAATATTGTTAAATTCTCTGGGACGCAGTAATACTGAAAATCAACAAACTGAGGATATAAAAAATTAAGACAGAACATATTGAAATCAAACAGAATATAGTGAAATCATAGGCTGAACTGCCGTTAATGCTTTGGCGAACTGACAAACTGCCAAAGAAGTGAAGTGAGATGATAGTCGTAAAGGTCTGTGATATTCCCCTGAATTGCGATGTAATCAAAGACTGTTTCTGAAATATCTCGACGTTCAGTGTAGTTACAATTGCACTTCTCTGCATTACTCGTGAGATAAGAAGAGCTGATAGTTACATCGATATAAGTATTTTGGCAATAATCTAATTTCCTATTTTATTTTCACACGCAGTTTCTGCCTTTCCCTATACACACTGAGATATCGATACACCAAATGATGATAGACATATACGAAGATCTTGGACGTCATGTGCTTCAATTCAACAAGCTAATGTCTTAGAATCTCGTCTCTAGACTTTACAGCATATGCGGTACAGTTTGCTGCCATCGTGTGAATACTAAACCTCATAATTGAAATTTGTAGTAAGTGGAGAAATGGGATTTTTCTCTGACATGTTGAGGGATGTTCTCTGCTAACTTTAAATCTCTCATGCATTGCAATTGAACGAATGCTCGATATTGTAATCAGAGTTTCCCTTGATAACAACTGTGGAACTAATTGGCTCCCATGATCGTGACCGCAGGCAATTTTGCTGTAAAGTGGATAAAAATTAACGATGTTGCCATTATTTTTATGTTTGAACACGACTTTCACAGTCATCGCTATATTACCTTTTCCATACTCGCTTACCCGACACTTTACAAGATATGAACTGAAAATTCTCACGTATTTCAGTATATATTCAGTTGTCTGTGAATTTAAAGTTTTGCCACATGTTTGCGACTTCATTGAAAGTGTTATGATCAACATCACGAACAATATTTACAACAGATTAATTCAAAAGGTCATTAACAAATAAATACGTAACTAGCTGAAATAAAATTTTCTTTGACTTGTGTCATTGTATCACCACTTCATATAGCAAGTGTAATTGTCTGTGGAGAAGTGCTTCAGGCTACGTATGCCAATTTGTGAAAGCTCATTAGATGTACAAATTATAAATTAGCTGACATGAAAATGAAAAATATCTTTCACTTGTACAATATAATTGTCTCATCAATATACATAGCAAGTTTCATAAGCTTTTTAGAGTCCTTAATTGGGAATGTTAGTTAAATGTACAAATTAGTGACTTGCTGATTTTAATGTGCGAAACAACTTTCTTAATATCTCCTCACATTTCTTCAATGTACATTGCAAGCTTCATCGATTTTGATGAAGTCAATCAAGATATATCCCTAATTAGAAAAGTTCGTTTATGCAAATTAGTAATTAGATTTTTACAAAATCAAGACTTAATTTTGGTAACATTATTCGATAGTATCTACAACAAGTCAATCTAGATATACATCCCTAATAAGGAAAGATCGCTAAATACGAAAATAAGTATTCAGCTAAAATAAAAATGGTAAATGACTTCAATAATGTTATATCGTAGTATCTTCAATGTACATAGCACGTTTTTCTAATTTTGATTAAGCTAATCCAGATATACATCTCTAATAAGGAAGGTTCGTGGAATATGCAAATTAGTAATTTGATGTTCTAAAAATCTAAAGCGACTTTTGGTCATTATAGTTTCTTCATTATACAGAGTAATTTTCAACAATTTTGATCAAGTCAATCTAGATAAATATCCCTGATTAGGAAAGTTCGTCAATATGCAAATTACTAATTAGCTGAAGTAGTAATTCGAGGTTTTACAACATCAAGACTTACATAAGCTTTTAACTTGAATATGCAAGCTTTGTCAATTTCGGCATGGTTATCCAGATATATATCCCTAATAAAAAAATGTTAAGTATGCAAATTAGTTTATCTAAGATTGCTAAAACGAGTTCGTGATTGTTATATCTCTGTATCTTAAATAGCAAGTTTCGTCAACTGTAATCATGCCAATCCAACTATATATTCTTAATTTGGAAAGTTTGTCCAATATACAAATTAGTGATTAGCAGAAGTGGAAATGCTAAATGACTTTCAATATCATTTTAATCTAGTATTATCGATGTACACAGCATGTTTCGTCAACTTTGATCAAGTCAATCTAGGTTTATATCCGTAGTAAGGAAAGTTCATTAAATATGCAATTTACGAATTGGCTATAGTGAAAATGCTAAATGACTTCTAGCAATGTTCAAGCATAGTATCTTCAATATAAAATACAAAGTCTATCGCTTTCGATCGAGCCAATTCAGATAATTTCCTAAATTAGGAAGGTTCATCAAATATGCAAATAAACAATTAACTTTCATGTCACACCTTCATGTCTTTCATGGCGGATAAATCCTTGTGTGATCAATATTTGTAGGAAATCTCATCCAATTCTGTGCAGCTGTTCTCATTGTATGTCTGTGTTTTTTCTAAAATCATTAATTATGCAACTGAACACGAAATTTTCAAGTAAGAACAACCAAAAACTAATCAGTTCTCGCCATTTTAAAACAAAAATTTATGCACTAGATTTAATTCTCATCTGATGAGCCGTTTTTGAGGTATCGGGCGCGCAGAGTGACGGACACACAGACACACAGACAGACAGACAGACATCTGTGCGACATTAGCTCACGTGAGTGAAAACGTGAGCTAAAATGGTCTCAAGTAAAATGAATGAAAATACAAACAACGACCAAACGAACGCAGATGCCGCTACTGAGACGGCTCTAGTAACATAAGATTATAATTATATCCCTAAAACTTTAACATTTTGTCGTATTTTAATAGTTTTACATCCGTAAATCCGTAAATCGAATGCAACATTCTGGGAATAGATAAATCTTTTAGGCTAAGACCGAAATATCGAATATACATTATCAAGTAAGTCAAATAAAGTATATACGTCTGTACCAAATGATAAATTATGTATACATCACATTTAAACGGTATTTGATAGAAATGAAAAACGATATTGCCTCCATATCTAACGGCGTTGTGTTAATACTCTATCAGCAGTGCTGTCATCTGATTTACCTGTGTCTTGTTTATCGTCTTGAGTCCAGCTTCAGACCAAGCAGACAACCAGAAATTACTGGCCATCAAAGCCCCGACTTGGGCTGCCAGCAACAGCAAAGTCAACACTACCAGTGGATACTTGATCGCTTTAGCATATGTTCTGTACACTCTCCATGAAACCGCGCCTGTCAATCTTTCTTCATCTTCTATCAGCGTACCGACTGAACCTGAAATAATACAGCATCTCAGACCGGGGAGGACTCCATTGAAAGGCATGGGATTGTGCCGCTTGCATTGGTCACTTTTCACAAACATATACCAAATTTAGGCCAAGGGCAGAGTTTTCATCCGAAACAACCTTGTTTACGGTTGTGGCAATGTGATTTCGTGTTAGGAAAACCTTCACATGCAAGAGAATAACGGTAAATGACTCAAAGACATCATCTGATCGTTTGATACTTCAAATCGACCATTGATTTCTCTAGAGTTGAGTAAACGCACCCGTTCAAATGACAGACGGACATAAAATTCTGATCTAAAGCTCGTGATACCCGATTACAGAATGTGACACTGTTATTGCTAAGTCTCGACTCATCTAATTTGCACTGCAAATTTGCCGGCATATTATAATATCTTTCATGACAATGAATGTAATCTGTTTTATGCATCGCGAATTTCTCTGCATTGAACCCGAATACCTTTTCTCAATTCATGTTCTCTTTTTTCTTTTTTAGAGACATCTTTCGCAAGTTGAAGTCGCTCCTCTTCTGTGCTAAGGATGCGTTCATCTTCTGTGTCGGTTTCCCTATCAGACTCTGAAAGTGTACGTAAAGTTTTTTCCCATGCTACAAACAGTTCCCAATCATGCTTCTTTATTTCGTTCAAGTCACCTTCTCGAACTATCTTCCCGTTATCCAGAAGAACTACCTGTTTGAATGGTAATTTTTCGCGCAATTAATTTGTAAAAGGGGCATTTAAACATTGATTCAGTGACGTGTTACAAAGACGATAGTGGTAAACTGTGATAACATTTTCATTATGTTGCTCATTTAACCAAACAAATGCTTTCATACTAACCCAAATGTACTCTGAACGATAAAGTGCACTGTTTTCAATGAGTAACGGCTTCGTTTACGAGTAAATTCCTCTACGGGAATGTCAAATGTCAAAAATGACAGTGGACATAACAAACGCATAAACTGTATTGACAAATTGAACGCTAGGCATTTCGACGTGATGTTTGAAGTAAGGCGAGAAATCGTACTTTGTTCAAACAGAACGAAACTAATACAATACTGATATTTCATTGGTCATTACCTTGTGTGCGAATTGTAGTGACTGTAGCTGGTGTGTGACGAGCATCACTGTTCTACCCTGTCTAACAAGTAGATCCATGATCCCGTTTTCCAGGAGATGTGAACTCACGTGAACATCAAGTGCCGATAAAGGGTCATCCTGTAAGAACCAAACAATGTGAGTAAGGAATCTCAGCTAGTCACATTGTTGGATGGATAATTCAAGTTTTGCCCAAAAGTTCTCAATACGCTGATATAAAAATGATTCGCTCACTTTTTTACATTGTCCGCTTTATGAGCGTCTTATAGCTTAGAACAATTCATTTACCAATATAACGATATCTGTGTTGCTGTAGATAGCTCTAGCTACACTGACTCGTTGTTTCTGTCCTCCACTGAGGTTGATACCTCTCTCGCCAATCTCAGTCATATCACCAGCTGGAAGAATGTCGATATCTGGTTGTAGAGCACAAGCTTGAATGGCAGCATCATATCTGCATTGTAATCGAAATTGACAAAGAACAGAGCGTTACTCAGACGTTACAAATTCACTGCGGAGCAACCCTTTGTGTGTATATTTGCACACATAGGTGTGCATAACATATCAGGTGGATTTATGAACTACACAAAGTCGGTATGAAGAGGAAATCAGTTGCACTATTTCACTCATGTTTAGATCGACATGGACATCTAATATTTAATTATTAATTTTCTCTAAATTATTTCGTCCGAAAATCAACTACAAACAAGACATTACGAGTAGATATCGGAATAAGTAAATACCAACCTGTCCTTGTCATATATTTGTCCAAAAAGAATGTTGTCTCTAAGCGACGCATTCTGTAACCAGGCCTTCTGCGGGACGTAGGAGATACGATTTCTTTTTCTGGAATACAGTAAATTACTCAGATAAAGTAGTAAAAATGTAGTAGTAAGGCGATGAAGACATGCTGTTCGTCACAGTGTTTAGGTTTTAGCAGTTGGACAAAATCTGCTGAGATGTTCTCTATGCATAATCTGTGTAATTGTGTGTCTTGTGTGATCATGAACTAATTTGATCGCTGTTATGATGTGAAATCATTTAAAAGATTCGTAAATGACCTTTTCAATGACAAAATGCAGGAACGTCAATTCTATAGCGTCCAGTGTAATCTGCTAACTATTCGGCCATAGTACGATATTCAGCTGAAATCTCATTGTTACATAACTTTTTATATAAAAATGTTAATTACAATGAAAAGCAACATGAAACTTTCTCTTTCAGAACTATTTAAAGTTTAATTCACCTGTTGAATTGCACAGATCCACTCACTGTGGTCATTTCTCCCAAAATAGCAGATATCAATGATGACTTGCCACTTCCCACAAGTCCAATTACAATGACAAGGGATCCTGTATAAACAGCAATATGCAAGATAATCATTTCACAAGGTTTTCCATTTGTCATTTTCATGTTTGCGGGTATACCCAGAAACTTGCAATCCCAGAAACACCCTCCTACAATACAATATAAAACCACAAAAATAACGCATTCCATTTGTTGTGACTTTCAACGCAAGTCATTCCAACATCAAACAGTTTGTCAATATTCATTTCAACATTTTACACAAATCAACCCGCTGTAGACGTGCCATGTAAAAGTGCCTATCATAGCCTACCGCCGCAGCAGAAACCTGCGAGATCTACTGGTCAATAGTGATCTACAACCAATTCACCAGCAGGCCTCTACAAATATGGACTGCAACATCTGCAAACATTCGACAAACGCCACTCAGTCATTACACAACACAGTACACACCATTACACAAAATATCACATGCAAGTCTAAAATCGTAATATATCTTAGAACCTGCAAAAAACAGTATGTAGAAGAGACCAAAACAGAGTTTCTATTCAGATGTAATAACCTTCTGCCCACCATCCATCGAAAATTAGACATTCAAGTGGCCATCCACTTCAACTCAGATAAGTACACTATCCAAGACGTGTAAATAATTGGTAATTAAGATTGTCAGAGGACAAATAGGTAGCTCGGCGAAGGAGAAAAAAATCGTTACAAGACCAGTGCTTTGACAAAGACATCAAAGCTGCAAAGAACGGTTTGCAGTATAAATCTTTATTCTTGGCAATACATATCATAGTCAAACGTACTAAAATAAAATAAACCATGGCATGAAGAGACTTGTGCTTAAACCAAGACATCCCTATCCCCATCCCTACCCCTGAGGACGGACTTTTGTGCGATACCCTATGAAATAAGTGGTGAGTAATAATGTAGAACTTGAACTTGTTTATTGAATACGGAATCATGGCTAGGCCGCAAGGCTAAGTCGCTGATAAATCATAGTATCTCCCAATTAGAGAGTGAGTGACCTTGGCTGAAAGCACGTCATTTTTATATAGTATTCTGGTTGTGCCTTGTACCGACGCCATGATTATCACCATGACAAGACTTACGATACTTTGATTCCATGGGAAACGTTATAAAATAAAGAAATACCGGCACGGCAGAATCGTAGAAACAGGATAATTTTGTCAATAAACTATAGTCGATATGGTGCACAAAGACACTGTCTAGATTTATTAGTAGGCATGCCATTTACAGGCACACCAACTTAAAGGGTTCATAAATAGGTTTTCTTACCACAAGGAACAATTAAATTGATATTTGACAACACTGGTGATGAGCCATCGTAATTCCAAGAGAAAATTCCATCAGTGACCTGAAGATATCAAAATAATATATCAAGTAAATTCCTCGATGAAACAATCTAAATTCCTCGATGAAACAATCTATGTGATCAGCAATATATTAAGCTTGTCATCGTGACTTCAGATTCTCTGTCTCTCTGTCTCTGTCTTTCTGTCTGTCTCTGTCTCTGTCTCATATCATAAATACATATTGTATATGTGTGTCTGTGTCTATGCCTGTCTATCTGTCTAAGTCAGTGTCATATATGATGTGTTCACATAAGGGCTTTTCTCATATATATATATATATATATATATATATATATATATATATATATATATATATATATATATATATATATATATAGATGCCATAAACAATGTGTCGGCGAAACTAAAACATCTCTCAGACTTCGTTTCAATAACCACCTCTCCTCAGTGCGTCATAAAAAAGATACCCCGGTCGCCATACATTTTAATTCTGATCAACACAGTATCAGTGATATTTCAATAATTGGCATCATACAAGTCAATAAACAGGATGACAAACTACGCAAACATTTAGAATCACAATGGATCAAAAAACTTGACACACTGTCTCCAGCTGGCCTAAATATTCGCCCAAAATTTACATAGCCTTCAACAGCGCCCCACATACCAGCTTTTGAGTATTTAAAGGGACCCCCTGGACTTCAGCGCGCCAATTTCCAGCTCTCGGCGTAGGTCCAGACAGTTTTGACCGTACTCACAACCTCGAGGTTAGTCTCTCTCCTGTCATTTATGTACATTTACAGATTTTCAGATACTTGTAACTCCACATTGCTCGTTTTCCTATACAATTCAACCATTGTAATTTTTTAGTCTCTCTCCTGTCATTCATGTACATTTCCAGATTTTCACAGACTTATAACTCTACATTGCTCGTTTTCCTACACAATTCAACCATTGTAATTTTCATGTTCGTACTTTTTATTGTAGAAAACACCTGAAGAAGCTCTAAATTTAGAGCGAAACGTTGTGTTTGAGGTATAATAAATACGTTTGGAACCTAACAACCAGGTGTGGTAGTGTGTGTCAACCCAAGTTTCTTCTATCTTCAATCTTCACCCCACTCCATGCTCCACTGGGGATCACCTGAATTCCTACAGTTTCTTATATATATATATATATATATATATATATATATATATATATATATATATATATATATATATATGTGATGTGTTTTGATAAGGGTTTATATGTATATATACTTGTGTGTTAGTGTGTTACTTGTGCATGTTTATACCTTTGTACTTCACATACAGAGACACTGAGAGACAGATTGATTGTATACATACGCACATACGTACAAACATCCATCCATCCATCCATACATACATCCATACATACACACATATATAAGTATCGTACGTTTGTACCACAGGCAAATAGAAACAGATTGGCAACGGGTATTGTTCAAGGCGTGAAGCGGTTACGTAAGTCATCCATGTTCGCCTCGCCTCGGGTAGCTCTCGCGTCGCTTTTCCGAAGAGTGCCGACCATACAACCTTCGGTAGTTTCCGGATTTTCGCCAATTTTTAAGCGAAAGTATGTAAGTTTGTGTTATTGTTGTCATGTGGTGCTGAGTGGAATCGGCTTGCTGGCGAAAACGGGAAAGTTTTGAGCTTCGGGAAAGTGACTTTCACCATTTTAAAAATTCCTCTCACATTTTAACGAATATGTAATGAGTGTGTTTCAATCAAATTTGAAAATCTATCGATACTGACTGGTTTTACTCAATGCACAGTAAGTGAGGCAACCCACAATTCCCCTTGATTCGTTCACACAGACAATTTTTGCTAAAGGCTTTGTCAATTTTATCAGTTTCTTAACAATTTTTAACTTACAATTTAAGTTCAGGATTATTTGTTAAAACTATGTTCAAAAATTATTTATTATGTTTAAAATTCAAGAGTAAATAGAATGAGAAGTCGATGTTCGGAGGTGCTAAAAATTGCACACTCGGCACACTCGTCAAGATAAAGTTATCAGCAATTAAGATGGTCTCACCATACCACCTGTCAGACATGCAGATTTCCTTTGTTGCGAACATTAAAAAAATCAATACCCTTTCTTTTGCCAACACAGATGCAACTTATTCCCTTAGTTTCCTTGAAAATATTGTGTATGGCTGTCAAAAATCTATGTCGACAAAATTACAAAATGGCTATCTCCTCCGCGGAAAAGGGATTGATCTTCTCATTATTCACAGTGAGAAATCAGAAAATTATGATTATCAGAACTATGTTGCCAGAATTTTGAAATATGGACCGAGTTGTTCTGTGTACAGAAGAAATTTGCTTCAGTTCAGTGAGTGATCTCCGTGTGTACACATCATGGTGAATTGTAGGTAGCCTCACTTACTCTGCAATGGTTTACGGTCAGTCATGTCGTCTATTAAAAGTCGGTCATTGAAGGACGTGTTTATGAAACTGCGGGCGTGTTATATTTTGATTGGCATGAAGCAGTGCTTCTGCACTGAGAGCTCACAAAGTAAGTATGGTTGCTACGCGACTGGCAGCACGATGCCATCTCGTCGTCCTTTTTGCATAATCTCGTGCAATTATCAACCACGAAGAAAGGCCTCAAAAAATCTAACTCCCGTGAAGCTCATTTTAATATTAAAAGGCTATAGTCTAGCGAGACGACCATGGAAAACAAGCCATGCCGCGTTGCTAGTCTGTTTCTTCTATTTGTCTGTGTTTGTACGTGTACCGTTATGAACGTATATACCTACATATTTTTGTGTGCTTTTACCTTGAAGGCAGTGGTGTCAGGAAGGAAACATTTGTTTTCGATAAGGAATGAATTTTTCTCTTGAAAAGATCCATAATCTTCGTGATCATCACTATTTAATAGGAGAAACTTGTCGGTTTCTTCATTTGTCTTCTTCATCTCATTAGCATCCTTTCCGGACTTTGATGGTTCTGTCTGATGAAGGGCCTGTAGAATCGTATGTAGGAGAGCGGGGAAAATAGGGAAATCTTGCGAAATGTTTACACTTACACAGACAAGCAGTTGTAATTGATTATAACTAGTGAGTTTATGTACTGCGCAAAGTGGTCTGATGAGGCACGCCAAATGTTGAAAAAAATAATTATAATGAAAGTATAAATATAAACTGTCAATTTTTCTTTCTAAATAACTTCTTAAACGAGTATGAACAATAGACAGAACGCTATTCTGTCCGTATGATCACATTTTATTTATGAAACCTTTCGTGAAAATAACTTTTATCAAAAATATATTGAAAGTACTTTTGAATATAGGTACAAATAAAGATTGCGTGCAATAATAAATAAATAAATATCTAATTAAAACTACAGAAAAGGGTAAAAAATAGCATATCGAGGCCATTCTTTAAAGCAATAAGGAAAATAAATGAAGAAATCACATAATTAAGCGTAAGAACGCAACCACTTCGGAAAAGTCATACACTCATACCTGTCTTGAAATACATACATAATAACATATATGCAATGACTGCTGATTTTACAAGAAAATGAATAATCTTGAGAAAAACACTATTTAGACACAACAACACAACAAACATCATCATCATCATCATCATCAATAAAACACTACAACCACTCCAAAAATATACCAAAACAATTCGAAAGTTAAACCACGTCTAATTTTCTGCCTTTCTTTCGCAGCCAAGCAAACTGTGGTTCACATTTTAATTTTATTATATATTTCCGAGTGGTAGAACGTCTTTTAACTATGGTTGGTTTTTGTGTACATAGCATTGTAAAAACAATTTTACTTGTTTTGCAATATTAGCACTCATTGCATTTTTTATGCGCATTATTATACGTGTATGTACGTCAATAAGTATGGAAGTTACTTTTTCGAACTCATTGCAAACTGTTTATTTCCTCGTTACGCTTTAACGATTATTTTACGATTAACTATTTCATGGTATTTCCGTCCTTTTTTGAATTATACTTTTCATTTTCTTGCGTAACTGCACCGAATTTTTATTTCAATAGAGAAAGACAATTCATTTCTGAAACATTTGGCGCGCATAAGCTCTGAAATGCACTTAGTTCTTAAAATATACCTCATTTTATTAAAATGCATGAAAATTTAGCAATTATTTACGTCTGCAATGATAGCAAGCCATCGCGTCTCGAAAGATCACACGGTTTCTGAAAAAATGCCCGTTTGCCAGCTAGGATGAAGTATATCCCGCTGCACACGGAGCGCCAGGTTTCAAACAATGGCAGGAAGAAAGTTAACATATTGAGAATCAGATGACATCAAATAACTAGAACACATCTTCGTTCTTTAGCCGATCTTCTCGATGTACCGAAGGTATTACCTTTTGCAAACTGTAGGACATTTTGCAATAGATTGGGAAGGATATACTCTGTATGCATTTTACTATCTACAATACAATTCGCCTCCGACATTTTTGGGAGTCAAGAGCATGCACATTAAGTTAAATATGAGAGGCACAATTGGCAATGAATCGTCATCAACACTATCAGGCAATGTAATTGAATGAAAACATCTGACAAAATTATAAACATTACCTTGCTTTCATTGTCACTGCTATCTTCCTCGTCCAAATCGATATCTTGAAATCCTCTGTTCTGGGCCGGCAGTCCGTTCTCATGGCTTCCCGCCTCTTTGTAATCGAAGAACTGCTGCAACCGTCTCATTGACGGAACAGCGTCGGCGGTGTAGCGTAGTGACTGCGCAAAAATGACGAGTGGCAAATAGAGCTGATAAAAAAACGCCAGAGCCACGAAAGCCTTGTCGGGTGTCAATGGTTCTGGACTCAAGAATGAGTATGAAAGAAACGCCTGGGAGTGACAGTAGCAGACAGACAAAGGGACAGACAGACAGACAGACAGACAGACAGACAGACAGGCAGACAGACAGACAGACAGACATACATACATACATACATACATACATACATACATACATACATACATACATACATACATACATACATACATACATACATACACACATAATAGAGAGAGTCAGACAGGTAGTGTGACAGAGACAGAAAGAAGGACAAGAAGCAGGGAGATAGAATAGAAATTGCAAATAAATGAGTGAACGTGAAGTCACAAAGTTGCATAAACAGATATTTTTTAAAACGTAAATTTTAATTAGCTCTTCCTCTAGTGTTTATGGATGAACTTAACCTCGTTGGATAATGGTGATTTAATAGATCTTGCGATATTGATTATTTTTCAAAGACACGCCCAGAAATGGTATTAAAATATTGCTTCACAAGATAAATGTGCAGGTGTATACCTTGAAGAAAAATGAATAATCGCAATTAGGCACCAAGCGCAGTACTAGTATCGATGTGTACAATATCAGTATTTAATTTGTAACAGCATTATAGAGGCCTCGTCCAGAGGTATGGGTGTCAAAATATTGACGAAACCTTAAGTTTGCTAACAAAAAATTAACTTACCAAAAGTGACACTATTGCTGTTGCAATCAAGGACAGAGATACTGCAAAATAACATATGGTAAAACGCTGATATGCTTTCGTCTCAGAAATGAAATAACTACAATCCAATTTTAATGTAAAATATGCGATACCTGCTTCATTATGGCGAGTTCAATTCTAGAGTTACTAAATTACATTAACAAAATACATGATGACCGCAGACTACCTATAATGAACGCCATCAAGCCGTGTCTTGGCTTTAATTTGGTATCGTACAGATATTTATTTAATGTAGATATCTTCCTCTACACCTCTTCAACCATTGAAAGGGAGTAAATTTAGGTACTTGGTATTCAAAGACAAAAAAGCATGATTTATTGATGATGGATTATTGTTCCTAGACTTTTGAAGCTAAGTCCCTATATCATATAAGCTACAAACGTAAGAGAAATTTAACATCCTATCATCAGATGACTCTGACATCTTGACATCATACAACTCGGCGTATAGACGCAAAATATTAAAATTATACCATTCAGAAAGATTCGAAATGACAGAGATGTCATTATGCATGACAAAAAGCGTCCGATCGAATACCCCTAGAAGAACTGTGATTGTTATTTCAGACTACAAAATCTGCAGTCGACAACATTATACGATTATTTTCCGTTAATTATTTATCAAGTGTTGCGTCAATTCTTAGAATACGACACAGTCATATTCAATATAGGCCATCTTCCTATATATCATACGCTGACCAGGGATTCCGGGAGGGAGTTTTCCTTACTGCAGTTGTTACGAGCCATTCCTTTTCTCATTTTATTAATAGCAACACCTTCATTGGTAGATACTAAAATATATCATGCTTGTATCCAAATGCACTTTTACTGTTCCGTTTGCCTTCACTTGCATGCGTATTTTAGCTTATATGTGATTCAGTTCTGTGCAATACTCAGAACTCTGACGCATATTTCTCACTGCTGTATTATTTGGAACATATCATGCTTTTTTTACTATTTTAATCAGAAGCTGTATGAACCTGGCGTTTAATAACCCTGTCCAAAATCTCAGTGTCTATGTATCATTTGGTAGATTTTTATGTCTTGGGAAACACTTTTTTCCTTACACAACTTATTTCCCATTTTTATATCTATTATTTACTGTTTAACTGGCAAATAAAGTAAAAAGATGACTATCATTCAAAAATTAAGGAGCCTTCAGTCATTATGAGGGGGCGGGCCCGAGAAATTGAGGTTGGTCCATCATGTAAAAATGTCCTGATGCTCCTTTCTAAAATGTTACCCTCCCCAAAATTCAAAAGCTTGAAATGTGTGTATAATCTTAATAGAACTGCTTACTTTGTTATATTACAATCAGAGATATCAAAGAAGCATTTGCTGTATTTTTTGTCATAGTTTTAGTTTTCTTGTCATTAAATGCTTTTTCCTTTCCAACTCTCTATAGAATGTTTTTATGCCGAGTATTTTGTTTGTCAACAAAGCCTCTAAACGTGTTATGACTATTCTTATTGTTGACAAATGAATGTTGTGCGGACTTCAATTCAATTTTCAACAATAACAGTGCCGACAGTACAAATATAGGATATGATTATGTAAGCCACGGGACTAGACATAAATTACGGGAGTGGGAGGTCGGTGTTTATTTTGGGAGATGGTCCCCATTCTTCGCGCTAGCATTTTTGAAGAAACATGAAATTTCCCGCATGCCTTTTAGAGGAGGGTTACCATTTTTGGCATCTATTAGAAGCTAAGATATGGCTGATATAGTGCTTCCTCGATACGTATCAAATGGAGTCTATCGGGCAAACTATTCACAATTTTCCCCTACAAACTTAGCTATACCTGTACTTGTATGTATCTTTGATAATTTATGTAAATGTACTTTGCTTGAAGTGGGCGGTAAAAAGTGCACGCGGGTACAAAAAATTTGAATTTTAGATTTTCTCGAAAAGGTCATTAAGAAAACTATGGACTTTTTTCAATTTAAAACTACCAATACTTCTTTCTTTATAGACATTGGATAATTGATATAAATGACCTTGATTAGAAAGGTTGGGTACACTCGCATATATGTTCAATATGTGTAGTTTTGTAATTGTGTCGTTTTACAATGTTTTAACTACTGGTCTTTTATTAAGTTATTTATTTATTTTATTCTTTATATTTGCATGTATTTTATCAAATGCATGAAAATCAATTTATGGATGCCATGACTTTGAGTAATTAAATTACAAATTACTAATTGCAAATAAATATGACTTTGGAATTTCACCAAAATGTGAATCCACTATACATGGGAGTCGATGAGAAAAGTAAGAACGATCATTGTCTGTTTTTTTTTCAAATATAAAACAATCAATATCAGTGCTTTTAGACATCAGATAATTGAGTTTAATGTTCTTGCATTGATTAGAATTGGGTGGCTACAGGTGCCTATTTGTGCAAGAAATTAGATTTTGGAATTTCACCGAAAAGTGGATCTACTACTGCACATGGGAGTCACGAGAAAAACTATGAATATTTTTACATTATAAAAATAGCAACAGTTGTGCATATAGTTGTTAATGATTGACATAAATATATTTGATTAAAGTAGGGTGGTTACAAGTGCATTTATGTATAGGAAATATGCTTTTGGAATTTCTCTGAATATGTTGCTTCACTGTCCACGGCAGTATTGTTATGAGGTTTTTTACACAACTCAACCAGATTTTGCTTCAACTATAAACTTAGCAACGTAAAATGTGACCCGCCCATAGGGCAAGCTTATACAATGGGACCCTTCCCAAAATTCCTCTTGAAGGCTCCCTTAATCAGTATGGTCGAATTTGAAAATTAAAGGATTCGTGACAAAATGATATTGTTTTACCAAAATTAGAAATATATTCGGCAAACATGTGTCGAAATGGCGTATAGTAGTGACATTAGACATCCGACTTGCAAACCGCTCTGGCACATCAAGCGACATAGCTGTAAAGTTCCAGAAATACAGAATACGTCATATGAATATATTTCTACTTACAAATTGCACTCATGCAGGTGCCAAGTTTGATCAGTGACTGAACTTGCTCGCCCCTCACAGCATCTATGGCCTTGAAAAGCATGTCTTCCCAACCATACAATTTCACAAGCTTCATGCTTTGTAACGTCTCGTTGATTTTCTTCATCCTGGTGTCGGATTTTTTCTGTGAAGATGAGGATAACATTTCTTTAATAAGAAAAAAAAACTATTAACTGTGTAAGTTGCTGTATTAAATGTAAAATGGATTAGCTTGGTTATCAATATAAAGTAAAGCATGCGCTTCATCGGTTAATCGAATGAAAAAAATCATGAACGATCATGGCAGACAATTTTAACATGAATGAACCTATAAAAGTATTTGTTTTATGATGTGAGATAAAACGATTCTATTGAAAACGTTTCACATCACCGCCAAATAGAAGTTTAGCCTATAAAGGGTCGATTCCCCACAAAAGAACAGTGACTCTGTTCAAACGATCACCAAAGTTAATATTAAGAAATATTAAAAAATTCAATTCTTTAACACTTGATGCCACTTTTTGTGTTATTTTGTAAATTGTCATTTTTGTACGAAAGAGAGAGAGGGAGAGCAATCTTCTTATTAAGATAACAGCTACTTACCAATACTTCGGCTTGAATTTTCGCAAATTTATCTGATATCATAAATTGTATTGGCAAGAAAATAATGAAGAAGGATGCCCCGATGAGAGCCGAAACTCCTATTTCCATGTACAACAAAGCGAGTATTGCGACGACCTGTGAGAGAACAATTTGTTAAATGTGAGATACCGCTTATACTGATTTTAAGTGTAATGTTGTTATTATACAGGCTGGTATCTACACCGCTTGTCATTTGAGTTTTGAGTGTCAGTGTTTGGCACACTCCGATTCTTTACTTTGAAGTATAAGTTCTTTTACTCTAACACACAACATAAAAGGATGTGTCGATTGCCGCAAGTTCTCCTATCATACAAAATAAATACACTGTAGCAGGACTTTTACTTCTCGAAAAAGTATTTTTCTCGATTCCGGCGTATGATTGGCTCAAAACTTCGCAGTCTCGATTGGCCCATGCATATTGTCTCTGGGCGTCTCTGAGCAAGTCTCAGAGGAAATGAAAACATGTCCGTGTGACGTTTGACTAACGGTTTATCGTCATGCCTTCTTATATTTATTGCCTTGGAGCGATGCATCGAAAGAATTAGTCCAGTAAATCAAGACGGAGTATTTTTGCCTTCGGAGATTTTTGGAGGAATATGGACGTACGCCAAAAATCTCCGAAGGCAAAAATCCTCATTCTAAATTTACTAAACTATGAAGGCAAAACTACTCAGTCTAGATTTACTAGACTACGAAAGAATGCACGATACACAAGGAAGAAAGTACGACCATGGAATTGCAACCAGCAGTGATCTCCGGCAAATGATATTTCGCGAAACACAAAGACATTGATGGTAATAAGGCGATTGGTATTTCGATATTAGCAAGACCAGTTCAAAAACTACAACTGCATTGCAGTGGTTGACAATGAGTATCACTGGATGTTGACGTTGGGTTCATAAGCACCGTCCAAACTGATGAGCCGTCGGTAAAGACTTATCACGAATTAGAGGCACGACAAGCTACGTGTCTGGGTTCAATACACATGTAAATTTGATCATTTTAGTCCGTGGGCTGGAGGGGCCCACCGTGCACCCCCCCCCCATAAACCTACTACATGGGTATTTTTTGTTCTTTGGGATCTGCTGAACTAGAAAAAAGATGTTAACATTGGATATTTTGGGATGCACTACCTGTTTGCACTGGTTTTTGATTTGTATGTACCGCAAAAAATGGCGAAAAATGGGTAGGGGTAGGGGGTACTATATCCCCCCTAAATCGAGTAAACTAGCATGAAATAGCACAAACCTTACATTTTTGGAAAGCTCAGATACTGCTCTTTCTGAGGAATACCAACTTTAGCAAAATTAATTTGTGTACATAGAATAGGACGACTTTAAAATGAATTTTTTTGACAATTTTGAAATTTTTTACCCAAAATACCATGTAACAATTGTGATTTACTTTTTATTAAGCAAATTTTCACAACTTTTTGTGTTTAAATTATTCATTCCGACATATTAAACAAGAAAAAAAGTGTTAACATCAGATATTTAACTATACACTACTTCTCTGGCGTCAATTTTGAATTGCGTGTATCTGTATGGGGTGTGCAAAAGCTAGGGGTAGGGGTACAACATTCTTTCCTTGATGAAGTAAACTGGCTTGAAATGCCATATACCTTATAGTTTTGGAAAGCTTAGATACTGGTCTTTCTAAAATGCATAAGGTTTTAGTAAAAAATATGACGTCCTAGAATTGGATAACTTTAAATCGATTTTTTCTGGTAATTCAGCAATTTTAACAGGAAGGAAATACGAAACTATTGTTTCCTCCCAATGAAGCAAATCAAACAGATTGATGGATGTTATGTACTAATTGCAATGTGCTGAGAAGAAAATAAATGTCAAAATTGGGTATTTACAATGCATTATTGTCTCTACTCACTACAATTGCAAGTTTTGCTACATTGGTATATCGTGAATGGGCATTTTATTGTTATGCAATGAAATAATGCACAGCCTTAAAAAGAAGATTTTAAAACGCACACACATAGTCATATTGCCATTTTCTCCTTAAAGTCAATAGATTGTTGATGACTGTCTATTTTTATAATTTACTTTTTAAATATTTTTAATTTTTTTTTATAAATAATTTTGATAAGACGTATTTGGAAAATTGTCTATGCCTCCTTGTCTTACTTATACAGCGAGCACTACTAACAAGCTATTAGGCCGTGGGCTAGAGGGGGCGTCTACGTGCACCCCCCACCGCACAGGATAACAAACCTGTATTTTCAGAAGCCTTGGGATCCCTAGAATAAGAAATAGGATTTTAACAGACAAAATACGGTATAGGGACTCAATAGCTGTTACGGTCATGTTTTGAAGGGTACCGCAAAATCACGATTTTGTGACCCACATGGATTTTTGTCAAACCTGTCTTCATGTACGTCATCTGCTGAGCTTACTGTTGAACATGACCTAGCTTATGGGGTATCATTAGAAAGGTGATTTATTCTTCTTGAATATGGTATATAACAATATGCAATATCTTCTATAGTTTTCATGAAATAGGGCCATAATTTACCCCATACCCCAAAGTTTATGTCGCAAATTACTGTCAAAACTAATCTAAAATCTACCAATTATTTACCTAGACATAATACAAAGGGTAATGCTGTGTATTAACTTTGTGTTATTTGCTACAGGAACATGTAAGAAACCTGAAATAAACTTTTGACAGAAAAAATATTGGGATCCTGTAGCTGTAACAGTCATATTTTGAAGGGTCCGCAAAATCACGGTATTACTGAATCACATTCGTTTTTGTTAAACCTGTCTTCTTGTAAGTCTTCTGCTGAGCTTATTTTGAACATAAAGAGACATATGCGGTATCATTTGAAAGTTAATTTACTTTTCTTTAAAATGATATATTGCGATATGCAATATCTTCTACAGTTTTTATGATATGAGACCAAAACTTACCCCATACCCCAAAGTTTTATGTCGCAAGTTACAGTCAAAACTTATGTCAAATTCTACCAATTATTTTCCTAGACACTTTACAAAAGGCAATGCTTTGTATAAAATATATTTTATTTGGTACAGGGACATGTCAAAAATATGAGTTAGACTTTTAACAGACAAAATATTGGTATTGAATGACTCTTACTTGCATGATTTGAAGGGTACCGTGAAGTCAGAGTAGTACCTACTCGCATATGTTTTTGTTAAATGTGTCGTCTTTTAAGTCATCTGCTGAGCTTACATTTTACCATAACCTAGTTTATGGGCTGCCGTTAGAAAGACAATTATTTTGCTTTAAAATGACATATTGTAACATACAAGATCTTCTATAGTTTTCATGAAATAGGACCAAACATTACCCCATACCCCAAACTTTTATGTCGTAAATTACTGTCAAAACTAATCTTAAATTCTACCAATTATTTACCTTGACATTATACAAAAGGCAATGCTGTGTATCAAATTGTTTATTTGATACGGTACATGTTAGAAACTTGAAATAAACTTTAACACAAAATATCCGGATGGTGTAGCTGTAAAAGTCATATTTTGAATGGTACTGCAAAATCACAGTATTGCCAACTCGCATACATTTTCGTTAAACCTGTCTTCTTGTAAGTCGCCTACTGAGCTTATTTTTTATCATAACGTGGCAAGTTGGGCGTCATTAGAAAGTTAATTTACTCTTCTTTAAAATAATATATTGCAATATGCAATATCTTTTACAGTTTTCATGAAATAGGACCACAACTTACCCCACACCCCAAAGTTTTATGTTCAGAATTACAGTCAAAACTAATCTCAAATTCTGCCAATTATTTACCGGGACAAAATACAAAGGGCAATGATATGTATTAAATTTAGTTTATTTGCTACAGGTTCATGTTAGAAACTTGAAACGAACTTTTAACAGAAAAATATTGTGATGCTGTAGCCGTAACAGTAATATTGTGAAGGGTACCACAAAATCATGGTATTGTCAACTCGCATACGTTTTTGTTTAACCTGTCTTATTGTAATTCATCTGCTGAGCTTACTTTTAACATAAGTTGGTTTTTGGGATATCATTAAAAGGTGTTTTTTTTTCTTTGATATAACATATTGTAATATACAATATCTTCTTAAGTGTTCAGGAAATAAGACCAAAACTTACCCCATACCCCTAAGTTTATATTGCAAATTACTGTCACTACTGATTTCAAATTCTACCAAACTTTTACCTAGACATATTACAAAAGACAATGATTTGTATGAAATCTGTTTTATTTGCTACAGAGACATGTCACAAATATGAGATAGACTTTTAACAGACAAAATACTGGGATTGAATGGTTGCTGCTGTCATGTTTTGAAGGGTACCGTAAAGTTACAGTCTTGCCCACTCGTAAGTGTTTTTGTTAAATGTGTCATCTTGTAAGTCATCTGCTGAGCTTACTTTTTACTCTAACCTATCTTATGGGCTATCATTAGAAAGACAATTTTGCCAGAAAGCGACCGACATATTGTAATATGCAATATCTTCAATAGTTTTCACGAAATAGGACCAAAACTTACCCAATATCCCAATTCGCAAACTGGAAAGTTTTAGAACAGATGTAGTTTGCAAATCAAACTATGGATGGGCTGGGGTGATGAGGTTCTTGCTATGTCATTACAACTTAAGATGATAATGCACTTTATGATATGCTAAAAATAAGAGTGATGAAATCTTTGTAATGATACCCTACAATCTGGGTTATGGACAAAATAAAGCTTGGCAGATAAATTCATGGAAACCTGTTTAATAAAATTTCACGGGTTTCAGCAACATGTCCTGCTATCCTTCAAACCATGATGCTAACACCTATTAAATTGCAATAATTATCCCGTTAATGGTATCTTTCATAGTTGGAAGTGTCTCTGTAACAAATAAAATAGGTTTCATACAAAGTTTGTCTTTTTTTAAAGAATTATTCAAAATTAAATACTAGTTTTGACAGTAATTTCCGGCATAAAACTTTGGGGTATGGGGTAAGGTTTGGTCCTCTTTCATGAAAACTATAGAAGATATTGTATGTTACAATATGTCATTTTAAAGCAAAATAAATTGTCTTTCTAACGGCAGCCCATAAACTAGGTTATGGTAAAATGTAAGCTCAGCAGATGACTTACAAGACGACACATTTAACAAAAACATATGCGAGTCGGTAATACTCTGACTTCACGGTACCCTTCAAATCATGCAAGTAAGAGTCATTCAATACCAATATTTTGTCTGTTAAAAGTCTAACTCATATTTTTGACATGTCCCTGTACCAAATAAAATATATTTTATACAAAGCATTGCCTTTTGTAAAGTGTCTAGGAAAATAATTGGTAGAATTTGACATAAGTTTTGACTGTAACTTGCGACATAAAACTTTGGGGTATGGGGTAAGTTTTGGTCTCATTTCATGAAAACTATAGAAGATATTGCATATTGCAATATATCATTTTAAAGAAAAGTAAATTAACTTTCAAATGATACCACATATGCCTCTTTATGTTCAAAATAAGCTCAGCAGAAGACTTACAAGAAGACAGGTTTAACAAAAACGAATGTGATTCAGTAATACTGTGATTTTGCGGAACCCTTCAAAATATGACTGTTACAGCTACAGGATCCCAATATTTTTTTCTGTCAAAAGTTTATTTCAGGTTTCTAACATGTACCTGTAGCAAATAACACAAAGTTAATACACAGCATTGCCCTTTGTATTATGTCTAGGTAAATAATTGGTAGAATTTAGATTAGTTTTGACAGTAATTTGCGACATAAACTTTGGGGTATGGGGTAAATTATGGCCCTATTTCATGAAAACTATAGAAGATATTGCATATTGCTATATACCATTTTCAAGAAGAATAAATCACCTTTCTAATGATACCCCATAAGCTAGGTCATGTTCAACAGTAAGCTCAGCAGATGACGTACATGAAGACAGGTTTGACAAAAATCCATGTGGGTCACAAAATCGTGATTTGCGGTACCCTTCAAAACATGACCGTAACAGATATTGGGTCCCTATATTTTGTCTGTTAAAATCCTATTTCTTATTCTAGGGATCTCAAGGCTTCTGAAAAATACAGGTTTGTTATCCTGTGCGGTGGGGTGGGAGGTGCACGTAGACGCCCCCTCTAGCCCAGGGCCTAATAGATTGTTAGTAATGCTTGCTGTATAAGTAAGACAAGGAGGCATAGACAATTTTCCAAATACGTCTTATCAAAATTATTTTATAAAAAAATATTTAAAAAGTAAATGATAAAAGTAGACAGTCATCAACAATCTATTGACTTTAAGGAGAAAATGGCAATATGACTATGTGTGTGCGTTTTAAAATCTTCTTTTAAGGCTGTGCATTATTTCATTGCATAACAATAAAATGCCCATTCACGATATACCAATGTAGCGAAACTTGCAATTGCAGTTAGTAGAGACAATAATGCATTGTAAATACCCAATTTTGACATTTATTTTCTTCTTCAGCACATTGCAATTAGTAAATAACATCCATCAATCTGTTTGATTTGCTTCATTGGGAGGAAACAATAGTTTTCGTATTTCCTTCCTGTTAAAATTGCTGAATTACCAGAAAAAATCGATTTAAAGTTATCCAATTCTATGACGTCATATTTTTTTACTAAAACCTTATGCTTTTTAGAGAGACCAGTATCTAAGCTTTCTAAAACTATAAGGTATATGGCATTTCAAGCCAGTTTACTTCATCAAGGAAAGAATGTTGTACCCCTACCCCTAGCTTTTGCACACCCCATACAGATACACGCAATTCAAAATGGACGCCAGAGAAGTAGTTTATAGTTAAATATCTGAATGTTAACACTTTTTTCTTGTTTAATATATCGGAATGAATAATTTAAACACAAAAAGTTGTGAAAATTTTGCTTAATAAAAAGTAAATCACAATTGTTACATGGTATTTTGGGTAAAAAATTTCAAAATTGTCAAAAAATTCATTTTAAAGTCGTCCTATTCTATGTACACAAATTAATTTTGCTAAAGTTGGTATTCCTCAGAAAGAGCAGTATCTGAGCTTTCCAAAAATGTAAGGTTTGTGCTATTTCATGCTAGTTTACTCGATTTAGGGGAGGATATAGTACCCCCTACCCCTACCCATTTTTCGCCATTTTTTGCGGTACATACAAATCAAAAACCAGTGCAGACGGGTAGTGCATCCCAAAATATCCAATGTTAACATCTTTTTTCTAGTTCAGCAGATCCCAAAGAACAAAAAATACCCATGTAGTAGGTTTATGGGGGGTGCACGGTGGGCCCCTCCAGCCCATGGATCATTTCAATATAGACTAGCTCAAGTTTTGCATTAGTTTCGATAGTCTCAATAAAAATTGGCTTATCTATACAAATAACGTCCCTTTATGCAAATTGGTCGAACTTTGCAGTATGGTTGACCATTGAGGCAGCACACTCTGTGAGGTACCATCAAGGGTTGACAGGGCTGCGAAGTTTTGAGCCAATCCTTCGCCTGAATCAGTATAAAAATACTGTAACCGTCGGTTTTGCAAGAGGTAAACGCTCTTGCTGCAGTGTTTTTATTTTGAAACATTCGACATGATAAGAGAACGTCTGGCAATTTTCAGAGCCTTCGATGTTGTGGGTTAAAGTAAAACAACTTGTACGTTAAAGTCAAGAAATCAGTGTGTGCCAAACAATGAAACTCCAAAGTCAAATGACAAGAGCTGCATGTAAAGTACCCTGTAGCAAACAATTGAATAAAGTCACTGTTCAATAGCTGTATACATATCTCTGTTTGCCCATTGAAGTGTAAGGTAAGGATAGAGAGAGGTGAATATTTATTTTTATTTATTGTTGGGATGACAAAATTGAGAAATCAAATTTCAGGCTGCGCACAAGATAGAAAATATGAAATTGCTTAATAAATAAAATCATAAAAAACGCCGTTACGGTGAACATGTTATATAAATCTTCACACTAATTGTAAAAAGACTAAAACTGTCAAAAATGTGATCCTCGAATTAATTTAAGTATATCGTTATGAGTGCTCATGGAGATATTTATCAGACATAGAAATCTGCTATGAAAAGCTGATGATTAAGACCGATAATACGTTTACTTTAAAAAACCTTATCTCCAGGCTATAGAAATTGTCATTATCTCCTGCCACGTTTCGGCGTTTTGCTTTGTTTGTCGATTGTTGAAGAGTTCACAATGGCTTCGATTACAGTATGAAGTCAATGTCGAAACGTAATTGGTATCGTCTGCTGTATGTGTGATAAGTTTCAAGGAACTTCACCTTCCCTGTTTGCTATATCTCACTTCCTGAAGTACCACAAAACTTATGGACTAAATCAGTTGGCAATGAACAAAATCTGCCAGTCTGATTTTATCACAATTACACAATGCTAATAAGTTCCGCAGACATACAGGTGGAACAATGAAAAAGGTCCACTTTTTAACTCTGATCGAATGCCCATTCCCTTTTTAGCTTACCAATTTATCTTGCAAACATTCCGCAGAAAGGAAAATCTTATCTCCGGGCCAGGCTATAAAAATTGTTATTATCTACTGCAGTGTGACCGATCAGTTTTGGTCATTAACGTGCAATACGTATATTGTTCGTGATGGCCGTTGCTATTAAAGGTCATTCGTATTAAGGGTTGATAAGATCGCGCATAATTCTAAATCGTTAAAATATCTAGAAAAGTCTGTTTTTTACAAAAACGTAGTAAACCACAGTCGAGCAGACTTGGCTTCTTACGGAAATCATAACATCAAGGTCTCAGAGGGCGTACTTCTCTCTATCTAAGCAAAGAAGTGTGTAACTGTCTAGAAAATATACATCAAAATAAAGGGAAAGTGGCGACACACATCAACTACTTGATTTTGTTTAGTTTATAGTGTTGAGTGTCAAAACGTTTTTACAAATGGCACTGTCATGATATGCAAGATCTCATTCGTCCCTTGTGCCAGACATACGAACACATCTTTTTGTTTTGCAGTATGATGTAGTATGGCCATTCAGCATTTATTTTATGTTGATTTTATCTGTCTGTTACCATTACTCAGAAATTCGAGCACGGATCTCCATACAACTCGGTAAAAGGGTGAAGTACCATGAAGTATATGTGCACGTCAATTGTTTTATGTGATATTATCCTATATGGTCGGCTGATGGCCATTTTGTCGTAATAAGGTCAGGTTAGAGGCATAACACCAGACACTATGCCCAATTTCATTTAAACTTGTCAAAAAGACAATCTATACCTACGACTATTGTAGTGTATCAGATATATGATATCTGCAGTACGTTGCTATAAGTTATCATCATTGCATTATGGGATGTATAACCTAGTTCTGATTTTTGAGCAGCATGATGTGAAAGTAATAAAGCACATGTCTGGAGATTCAATTCTGAGTGTCCTCTAATTTATGGAGTAAGAGTGACCAACATTAATACCGACCAAAGTGGTATAAAACATTGGCGACGAGGATATCACATAGACACCAGTCTCGCTGGAAATGGAAGGGAAAATGGAGAATCATCCGATCCCAAAATTTGACTGCTTCTCAGACCTGTCGATACTTTGGCCTCGCTGGACACGATGGCTGACATCCTGTGAACTGTATGCGGACGGAAAAGGGCTAATATTCGACGAGAATGCCTCAGCCGCCACAAAACAAAGAAGAAGGGCACTGTTATTGCATTTAGCCGGTCCAGATGTACAGGACATTTTCTCGACTCTATCAAACACGGGAACCATCACAGAGTAAAGTGAAGCTGTGACTGCGTTAAACACCTACTTTGTGCCTCAAGTAAACCCAGCATTCACCAGACAGAGACATTTCACCAGATCGTACAAAAACAAGGTGAGCCAGTACTTCAATTTGTTACTCGTCTGAGAAAGACCACCAAGGACTGCAATTTTGGCGTGGACAATAACAACCAAATCAGAGATGCAGTGTTAAATAAATGCTCATCAGATTACGTACGTCGGAAATTGCTGGAAGAAGGTACGGGATTGACACTAACACGCACACTTCAAATAGCAGATCAGTGTCAGAAGGTTGAAGTACAAATGGCTGCACTTTCAGTAAAGAGGGGAGATACAGAAACCATCAACAGACTGACTGAGAAAAACGGACACCCTCATAGACCCAAGAAACGGGGCAAAGATAAAGAAACAAGAGCATGGAAAGAGAAAACATGTTACTGCTGCAGATCAACGGGACACTTTGGGCGCGATCCTAAATGTCCTGCAAAAGGACAGAAATGCAGGAAATGTGGTGGCAAAAATCTTATGCCAAAGCATGCAGATCAAAAGAGACTAAGACTAAATCTAGAGTCAACGCAGTTGAGGAGCCACAGGACACTTCTCAACATGACTATGTTTTCACAGTCCGTGGAAAAGGTAATTTAAACATGCTTGCCATAAACATTGGTGGTGTGAAACTCAAAATGTTAGAAGACTCCGGTGCAACGAGCAACATTATCGATAAGCCGACATGGGAGCAACTGAAGTCCGAACGGATAAAGTGTATGTCACAAGCTGCATCAGTAAACAGGAAACTTTACCCATATGGATCTGAGAAGTCATTATCAGTCAAGGGCACTTTCACAAGTGACGTTAGAGCTCGTGAAAATTCAACCAGGGCTGAATTTGTGGTAATCAAAGGCAAAGGTGTACCTTTACTTGGCAAGGACACTGCAATGAAACTAGGCGTATTGACAATTGGCATTGTTGCAAAACGTTGCAGCAGTAACAAATATGGCAGACAACCTGCAGCAACAATACCCAGATGTGTTTACTGGTGTGGGAAAACTCAAAACCAGACAAGTGAGTCTCCACATCGACCCAACTGTAGAGCCTGTAGCACAGCCTCTTAGACGAACACCATTCAACTTTAGAGACAAGGTAGAGGCAAAGACTAATGAGCTCCTTAAATTGGACATAATTGAACCAGTCGATGGACCTATACCTTGAGTAAACTCAGTCGTTGTAGTATCCAAATCAGGAAATGACATCAGACTATGCATAGACCTGCGAAGAGCCAATGAGTCAATCATACGTGGTAGACACCCTATCCCTACAGTGGATGAACTTCTACAAAATATGAACGGTTCAAAAGTATTCAGCAAATTGGACCTAAAATGGGGTTATCACCAGCTGGAGCTTACCCCAGAATCTCGTATGATTACTACATTTGCTACACACAAGGAACTGTATCGATATAAGAGGTTGCTCTTTGGTGTGAGTTCAACAAGTGAGCAGTATCAGCATGAAATTGTCACAGCTCTGGCAGGCATCGATGGCGTCGACAATATATCAGATGACATCATAGTTCATAGGCATGACCAAGAAACTCATGATCACCGTTTACATACAGTCATCAGACAGCTATGCGAGTGTGGATTTACACTCAATCCGATGAAATGCCAATTCAACATTGATGATCTTGTTTGCATCGGAATACTACTGTCACAGAAGGGCATAGGGCCAACAAAGGACAGATTTAAAGCAGTAATGGAAACAAGAGAACCCAAAGATGCATCTGAAGTGAGAAGTTTCATGGGCATTGTTAGCTACAGTAGCCGATTCATACCAAGATTTGCAACCATCTCAGAATCCTTGAGGAAAATCACAAGAAAGGACATTCCTTTCCATTTTGGTCAAGAACAGAAAGCAGCATTTGCAGAACTGACAAGGAGTCTGGCAAAGGCAACAACCTTGGCATACTTTGACAAAGACGTACCAACGAAGGTAATCGCTGATGTTAGCCCAGTAGGCTTAGGAGCAGTGCTGGTGCAGAAACAGAAAGGCACTTTCGTTCTGGAATGCTACGCAAGCCAGCGCTTGACAGATTGTGAACGCAGATACTCCCCGACAGAATGAGAAGCACTAGGACTAGTGTGGGCTTGTGAGAGATTTCACGCATATACTTATGGCATGAAATTCGACTTGGTGACTGATCATCGTCCTCTGTAAGCTATCTACAGCCGGAGATCTCGACCATGTGCTCGCATAGAGAGGTGGGTTTTGCGACTCCAACCATATACTTTCAGAGTTATATACGTACCAGGTCCTCAGAACGTAGCCGATCCACTCTCTCGTCTTCTCAGAGATAGAAAATACAAGACTGAACATCTGAACGAAGCTGAAGGATATGTACGTTTTGTTGCATTGAATGCCAACCCACGAGCGCTAACAACACGTGAGGTAGAAGAAGCATTTGCAGTAGATGAGGAAATTGCCGAGCTGAAAATTGCTATGAAGACAGGCAGATTTGACAAGTGCAAGCAATATGCGCCAGTAGCAGGAGAACTTTGTACAATGGGACAATTAGTACTGAGAGGTACACGCATTGTACTACCCTGTAAACTGAGACCACAAGCCTTAGCATTGGCACACGAGGGACACCTTGGAATGGTGGGAACAAAACAGAACCTGAGAAGTAAAGTCTGGTGGCCAGGTATGGACAAGGCAGCAGAGAAACATTGTAGATCATGTCATGGTTGTCAGCTGGTGGCAAGACCTGATCCACCTGAACCATTGAGACCAATAACACTGCCTGATGGTCCATGGCAGGACGTTGCCACAGATTTACTTGGTCCATTCCCATCTGGACACTCCATATTGGTCGTTGTAGACTACTATAGTCGCAACTATGAATATGCTATCCTGACTTCTACAACAATGGAGAAGACAATTGACTGCTTACAAGATATCTTCAATCGACATGGACTTCCAGTGACAATCAAGTCAGACAATGGTCCTCAGTTCCGGTCAGATGAATTCCAGGAATACTGTGACAACAATGGAGTAACACATCTCAAAGTTACAGCAAGATGGGCACAAGCAAATGGCGAAGTAGAACGCCAAAACAGATCGCTCATGAAGAGAATCTGCATAGCCCAGGCTGAAGAATTAAACTGGAGAAAGGAGCTTAGGAAATATGTGACAAAGTACAGAGGTATCGACCACGGAACAACAGGAAAGAGTTCGGCTGAGCTGTTGTTCAGACGTAAGATCAGAGGTAAACTACCAGAGATGAACACAGAACATCACTCCAACATGAATGTACGAGACAGAGATGCTGAGCAGAAAGGTAGAGCCAAGATATACGCGGATGACAGAAGGAATGCACAATATTCTGAATTACAAGTTCTGGTAAAACAAAGGAAAACCAACAAGTTCTCCACCCCATTCAAACCAAATCCTTACAGCGTGGTAAACAAGGCTGGAAATAGTGTTACAGTTGAGTCTCCAGATGGTGCTCAATATTCGAGGAATACTACACATGTCAGAAAATATGTGACTGACACCAACGCATCGAAACCAGAGAGCTCGCCAACACATTTGGACAACCAGTCGACGAGCAAGAACTCACCATGTATCAACGTACCATGTGATGACAAGTTGCTACCAAAAAGTGTCAACAAAGGTCAACAGACATTAAAAACTACTGTAGGCAGTAAAGAAAGACCTACCATATCCACAAAATTGCGAACAAAATATTCAGACTATGTAGTGGGTTGGTAACTTTGAAAATGTTCTAAAACATTTGTCAATATCATTGAAATTTTTGATTGATTTCCAATGAGACTGTTAACAGAAAATAATTTTGATGACACCAATCATTGCATTTATTACTTCATTAGATGATCGTTTATATCACGACCAGTTTAAGACTGTTTATGAACATTGAACATTGAACTGATTGCTTCTGACGTTGTATTAACATTTCTTTTGATAGTGCCATGAAAAATGTCTATCTCCAAGGAAAGGAGGGATGTAGTGTATCAGATATATGATATCTGTAGTACGTTGCTATAAGTTACCATGCATTGCATTATGGAATGTATAACCTCGTTCTGATTCTTGAGCAGCATGGCGTGAAGGTAATAAAGCACATGTCTGGAGATTCAATTCTGAGTGTCCTCTAATTTATGGAATAAGAGTGACCAACATTAATACCGACCAAAGTGGTATATAGCAACTATCTACCTATCGCGACCAGTCACACATTCTAATAGGTGAACTAACTTCACCTTCATTACATCTAATCAAATCACCCAAATTACAGGAAGGGACTGTGTCATTAATGATGATTTGTTAACGATTGACTTGGACAACCGACACATTATGTTCCTTGTATTTTACAGAAAACAATCTGAAATCCTCCACTTACCAGAAATGGCATGGGCCACAATCCTGCTTGATACTGGGTAAACCATTGAATTGCCATAGCGTCCACTGACATGTAATTCGTGACTTGTCCAGCAGTCATATCGCTACTCGATAAAGCTGACATTGGGAGGTGAAGGGATTTTTCATAGGTATAGGCCTAAGAGTAAAACAAAATTTGTAATAATACTGATGGCGACCGAAAGGATGTTACTGGAACTCAATATTGCCACGTGTGCAAGACATTGCTCATTGTCAACAGAAATTAAAAATTATTGTGAAATATGAATTCTGTTTCATCGCATTACTCGAACCCTTTGGGGAAAAGTGGATAATTGTACGGGAAGGTCAAAAAGTATTTTTGAAAGGTCAAAAGTCAAATGAAACATTAAATGTCAATTACGATATTATTATATGGCTGTGACATACAGGATAGGGTAACTGGTTTTTGTGTATGAAATTTGGGATGGTCGCTCTGTTTTATACAAACACTTTCTAATTGTCACTATTTTGCGTGCAGCGTCAGATAAACAATTCAGCCCCTGTAATTTCTGTCCAGTCCCTTACCTGAAAGGCTGTTTTGGCTTGCAAACCACAGCGCTCACAAATATTGTTGCCATATTGTAGGAAAGCGGCTCTAGCGATGATAACGGAAGACAGGCAAGCAGCCAGGACAAATCCATTGTTGAAGAACTCATTAACCGTGACATAGCAGACCTAATGGTCATCGAACAGAAATGTCAATCAAACATTCACATCTGCATTCCTACATCCTGCTAACGATACTCAATATGACACTATAAAAATTAAACAACGCACTTGCGCTTAAACGTATGTCATAGGAAATCCTGTTTTTCTACTCCAAACTATGTTGTCTAGAATTCACATATCATAAATGCAAATAAAATGCATTTTATTTAAGAGAAAATTGCCTCCAACTATTTTGCTGTAGCTGATTAACGTAATAATGTACATTTCAAGATGGGGAACGTTCAATGATACACACACACGCAAGGACATTATAAACTTAACAAATCTGACTGACGTCTGACATTTGACGTTTTATGAAAATAAATTTTTAACGAAAACTCCACTAGAAGTCATGATAGAAGGGGTTCTTTCTAGAGAGATCGTGCTTTTTAGCTCACGTGTTCACACACGTGGGCTAATGTCGTAGCGATGTCTGTCTGTCTCTCCGTGAGTGTCTGTGAATATGTGTATGTGTGTGTCTGTCTGTCTGTCTGTCTGTTTACACGATAACTCAAAAACGCCTAAACGGATTCAAGTCAGATTTGGTAGAAAGGTACCCTATGCTAATGGTATGTACTGATTAGATTTTGGTTAGTATGACTTGCATATAAATGAAGTTATAAATTTTTTTTTTCTCATATAATGGTTTCCTATGGAGACGTTTATGGCAGTGTCGACATATATCAAGACATACTGCACAAAATTTCAGAACATTAGGATAATACTGTGAGTCAATTTTCTGCTCATTTGCATATTTAATGAAATTTTATTATCAGTGATATAACTCCGAATTTCCTACACAAAGTTTGATGATACATGCCACAATTATTGATCTGATATATATCTAATTGTACTTATAAGCATTAAGCAGTAGAAGTGCGCTTCAAAGAACAATCAGATATCTGTTATATCACTATATGTAAAAAGTTTTATCAACTTTGCACAGTACTGTCAGGGTTTAATCACTTATTACAAAACTTTATTAATATGCAAATGAGCTGTTAATTAAATTCTCATTGCTCAATGCTTCATGGGACAATTAGATATCCATCAGATCAACATTTGTAGCACATTTCAGTAAATTTAATGCTGTAATTTTAGAGCGATATCATTAATTACAAAGTTCATTAAATATGCAAATGAGCCCTCAATTAACTTGACACTGTTCAATGTTTCATAGCACAATTAAATATTTATCATATCAATATCTGTAGCAGGTTTCACCAAATTTGGTGCCGTAATTTCAGAGTTATATACCTAATTACAAAGTTTATTAGTCCCCACGGACTACGTCCGGGGGCACTTATAGGTTTGGTCATGTGCGTGCGTGCGTCCGTCTGTCCGTCCGTTCACGCAGATATCTCATAGATGCCCTGGTCAATTTCTCTCAAATTTTGCAAAAGAATAGTACCCTACCCTATACAGATGCACGTCGATTTGTTCCACAATGCGATCAAATTTGGCCGTTTTAGAGGACTTTTTGGTTTACACCTCCATAGACTCCCATGTATAAGGCAGCTCTCCATAGACTCCCATGTATAAGGCCAAGCAAAATAAAAATTTAGTTTCTCATCGTATTCATATTGCAAAAATGATGCAGTGACACAGTTTTTAGTCGCCACAAATAAAGTCCAGGGGGTTTATAGATTGGGACATGTCCGTCCGTTAATCCATCCGTGAGTCCATCCGTTCACGCAGATATCTAGACACTTTGACAAAATGTCATGTGAGCTGGGTGACCTTTGACCTCCAATATACATATTTGTCCACCACTCAGTAACCACAAGTGCAAAACCTTTCATATATGGTATGATGGGACACCTTATGACGCCACACATTGTACCTCATTAATTATGCACATATCTAATTTTGAGCGAGCCAATAGAGCTAGAGGTCTAATTTTGGTATATAGGGATCACTTAGCAATACAATTTTTTTAACAAAATGTCACGTGACCTCAATCACCTTTGACCTCAAATATACATATTTGTCCATAACTCAGTAACCACAAATGCTAAACCTTTCATATATGGTATGATGCGACACCTTATGACGCCACATATTGTACCTCATTAATTATACACATATCTAATTCTGAGCAAGCCAATAGAGCTGGATGTCTGATTTTTGATATATAAGGATAACTATAGGATCGAAATTTTTTGACAAAATGTCATGTGACCTCGATAACCCTTTACCTAAAATATACGTTTATGTCAATAAATAAGTAACCACAAGTGCTATGTCCTTTGTATTTAGTAGGATGAGACCTTATGACAACACACGCTTTACCTCATTAATTATGCACATATCTAATTCTGGGCAAGCCAATAGAGCTGGAGGTCTGAATTTTGGCATATAGGGATTCATTAGCAATACAATTTTTTCAAAATGTCACGTGACCTTGATGACCTTTGAACTTGATTATACATATATATGCATAACTCAGTAACCACAAGTTCTATACGCTTCAATTTTGTTAGGATATTAGACCTTAAGATGTCACATCTTGTACCTCATTCATTATGCACATATGTATTTCTTGGCTGGCCAATACAGCTAGAGGTCTGATCTTTTTTCCCGATTTAGAACCATAACTTAGACATGCCTCTTGTTATAAATTGGGAAAAATGAGATAAACATATGTGCCCATAGATCTGAACATATACACTCCAGTGATGCTTCTTAACGACCACATTTCCATGCCCCATCAAGACTAATACTCCTATTACAAGTGGGAACTATGTCATTGTCAATGACTTGTTAAATATTCAAATGAACCCTTAATTAACTTCACAGTACACTACTAAATGCTTTACAACACAGTCAGATATCTGTCGGATCAGTATATGCTGTAGTTTTCATTTGATGCAGTTATTTCGGAGATATATGACTAATTATAAAATTTCATAAAATGCAAATGAGCTATCTATTAATTTGCCAATGCCAAATGCTTCTCCGTACAATTAAATATCTATCAGATCAACATCTGTAGCAAGTTTCATCAAAAGTAATGCTGCAATTTAGGAGTAATATCGCTAATTACAAAGTTCATTAAATATGCAAATGAACCCCTAATTAACTCCACATCACTAAATGTTTAACACCACAGTTAGATATCAGTCGGATCAGTATCTGCGGCAGATTTCATCACATTTGATGCAGTTATTTTGGAGTTATATGATTAATTTCAAAACCTTATAAAATATGCAAATGAGCTATTGTTAACTTGACACTGCCAAATGCTCCTCAGTACATTAAGACTTTTTTCACATCAATATCTGTACCAAATTCCACTGAATTGGGTGACGTAATTTCAGAGTTATATACCTAATTACAGAGTTCGTTAAATATGCAAATGAACTCTTGAATACCTTCACACTACTAAATGCTTTACACCACAGTTAGACATCAATTGGATCAGCATCTGTAGCAGATTTCATCACATTAGGTGCAGTTATATCGGAGTTATATGACTAATTACAAAACTTCATAAAATATGCAAATGAGCTATTTATTAACTGCCCAATGCGTCTAAGTATAATTAGATATATATCAGATCAATATTTGTTGCAAGTATCATCAAGTTTGGTGCAGGAATTTCAGAGTTAAATCACTAATAACAACACGTGGGCTAATGTCATAGCGATGTCTGTCTGTCTGTCTGTCCGTGTGTGTGTGTCTGTGTGTGAATGTGTTAGTGTGTGTGTCTGTCTGTCTGTTTACATGATAACTCAAAAACGCCTGAACAGATTCAAATCAGATTTGGTACACAGATACCATATGCTACTTGCAAGAACTTATTAGATTTAAGTTGGTGTGGCTTGCATATTGATGAAGTTATGCAATATCATTTTTTCCGTACAATGGTTTCCCTATCGAGACGGTAATGACAGTGTAGACATATATTAAGGAATACTGCACAAAATTTAATGGAGCTTTTCACAGAACATTATGATGATACTGTGAGTTTCATGTCAATTATCTGTTTATTTGCATATTTAATGAACTTTTGTTATTAGTTACATAACTCTGAAATTCCTGCATCAAACTTGATGATACGTGCAACAAATATTGATCTGATATATCTAATTATTCTAAGAAGCATTGGGCAGTGTCAAGTTAAGAAATAGATCATTTTCATATTTTATGAAGTTTTATAATTAGTCATATAACTCCGATATAATTGCACCAAATTTGATGAATTCTACTGTAGATACTGATCTGACTGATATCTAACTGTGGTGTAAAGCACTTAGTAATGTCAAGTTAATTAAGGCTTCATTTGCGTATTTGATGAAATTTGTAATTAGGTACATAACTCTAAAATTTTGGCACCAAAGTCAGTGAAATCTGGGACAGATATTGATCTGATAAATATCTAATTGTACTGGCAAGCAGTTGGCAGTGTCAAGTTAACAAGTAGCTCATTTGCATATTTTGTGAAGTTTTGAAATTAGTCATATAACTCCGAAATGATTTCACCAAATGTGATGAAATCTGCGTCAGATACTGATCTGACTGATATCTAATTGTGGTGTAAAGCATTTAGTTATGTCGAGTTAATTAAGGGTTATTTGCACATTAATGAACTTTGTAATTAGTGATATTACTCCAAAATTACAGCATTACATTTGATGAAACTTGATACAGTTATTGATCTGATAAATATTTAATTGTACTGAGAAGCATTTGGTGTGTCAAGCTAATAATTAACTCATTCACATATTAAATAAAATTTTGTAATTAGTGATTTAACTCTGAGAGTACTGTGCGAAAGTTGATGAAACCTGCTACATGTAATGATATAACAGATATGTGATTGTTCTTATCACACGCCTCACACGGATGTCGATTATATTGGTATGAATTGGATTTATTGACAGGAATATTGATGTACATAATACAATAAATCCTTGTCAAAGATAGTTACTCTGGCAGTAGACCGTATACACGGCTGGTCTTATCAGAAGTCTGTCTTTCGTTCCGCGTCGTGTGCTCAATTGAACTGCTGTCAGAATATACAGTGTCTGTCTTTTTTCTTGTGTTTTGGTTAGTGATTATCCTGTGGTCTGCAAATGTTGCATAACATCTCCTTGCTAGTTGTCTTGTCACTTTATATGAGACAGGTCAAAGGTACAGTTGTTTTACACAACTTTATAACAGTCAAAAAGTATGCAATAGTTCGTGTCATACTGTATTATTTCATGCGTCCAGTAGTATCTGATAAATGTCAATACATGTCGAGTCATCAGCAGTCAATTTCAAAGCTTGATAACTAAATTTGTAATTTTGTCAAACTCAAAGTCATTCCTTCCATTCAGGGGTCACATAAGTAGGTCAAGTTGTTCTGTTTAGTTAATGCTAAAATTTTCTAGTCTGTGTACTGGATATCCAACATTCTGTGGAGACTACTACTATTAATAAATATGCTGTAAAACACATGAGCACATTCAGTTCATATCTGGTTATATTTTATGTCAAGGAAAGGAGATTCAATTCTCGGCTACTGGTAATTGAAAACAATCAACATGAACCACACTAAGGAAAATTACGTGCGAGATTTCTTACGTTGCCTGCTCGTTTTGCTTCATCGTAATACCACAAAGCGGAATATCTCACGATGCCGCCTATGATCAAGGGGAAACTTATGGTACAAAAGTCTGCCAGTGCCTTGATAGTTACACCAACGGCGATATTCAATCCATATGCCCTCAGGTAAGCTCTCCACAGAGATGGCACGCTGTTCGTCTTCAAGGCTCTTTCCTGGGGAGAATCGGAACAAAAAGGATAGAATGGTCGTAATTCAATGCCGTTTGAATTTCGTATGTCTTTTATAAAAATTTTACATATCTGCCCTGGCATACGCGTGATTTTTGTCAAACAGCTGTACATATGTGAATAAGTTGCACTGAAATTGCCGGCGTTCAGATATTATCGGCAGGAAATTAAGGAATTATTGTTTATCAGAGACTTTGGCGGCAAACGGCAATATCATGTGAGAAAAATCTTTCAATGTGCGAAACTTTGAGAAATACTATTTTCTCCGCCCGAATTGCGACTATTCAAGGGACTATAAGAAAGCCTGTTGAACTTCTTTTTAGTCCCCGCGGACACCGTCCGGGGGACTTACAGGTTAAGTGATGTCCGTACGTCCCTCCGTGCGTCCCTCCGTTCACGCAGATATCACAGAGATGCCTGGAGCAATTTCATTCAAACGTGGTACAATGACTACTCCTTCTTTCATACATATGCACGTCGATTTGTTTTGTGATCCGAATTTATATGGCCGTGTGACGGACACTTTATTTAAAAAGCGGGGACTATGTGATTGACAATGACTTTTTAAAAAGAGCTCTATGTCTAGAGCGACTGAATAAAATTTGATGAAACTTTGAAAAGATGTTCGATACACAGAGCTGATAGCACACAGTCAGTATTGCATCAATTAATTGTTAACTTGCATATTTTGATGAATTTTTGTAATTAGGGCAAAACATCAGCAAATTTGAAGAAACTTGATTCAGACCTTAGCACACAGTCTTATAAAAGTGACAAAGACACTTAGCAGTGTCATGGGAATTAATTGATAATTTGCATATTTAATAAACTTTCCCCATTAGTGGGCTATCTCCAGAACCACTGCATCAAATTTGATGAAACATGGTATAGATGGTGATCTCTCAGTACTGTAATACTGTGTTGAGACATTAAGCACTATCGTGTTAATTAATTGCTCATTTTCATATTTGATTAACTTTCATAATTAGTTTGATATGTCTAGAAATGCTGCATCAAATTTGATGCAACGTGGCACAAATATCGATATTTTGGTGGTGAAATGGCGTGGATGGATAAGTAGTACTATCATTTCAATTAACGGCCGATTTGCATATTTAATGAATATTCGTAATTTGGCTGATATTTCAAGAACTGGTTCATCAAATTTCATAAAACTTGGTGCAGATGTTGAGCTCATATCACTTTAACATCTGAATAAAAACATTTATCAGTGGCATTCAAATTAATTGCTATTTGAAATTTAATGAACTTTCCTAATTAGTTGGCTGTGTTAAGGAATATGTCATTAGATTAAACTTGGTACAGATGTTGATCTTTCAGTACTCTAATACTGTGTTATGACATTAAGTAGCATCATGTCAATCGATTGCTAATTTGCATATTTGATGAACTTTCAAAATTAGAAGTATATGTCTAGAAATACTGTATCAAATTTGATGCAACGTTGTACATATGTTGATCTTCAGGAGTGTTATTGCATGCAAAGATAAGTAGTAGTATCATGTCAATTAACTGCCGATTTGCATATTTAATGAATTTTCGTAATTTCGCTGATATTGTGACAAACGGTTATCAAATTTCATGAAACTTGGTACAGATGTTTAGCTTACATTACTTTAACATTGAAAAAAAACATAAAGCAGTGTCTTGTTAATTAATTTTCGATTTAGATATGTAATGAACTTTCTCAATTAGAGTGATTTGTCAAGAAACACTTCATCAAATTTGATGAAACTTTGTACAGATGTTGATCTAACAGTGCTGTAATACGATTCATTGACACTTAGCGGTATCGTTTATGAAATGAGGTACACGTGATAATCTGTCAGTGATTTTGGCAACATCAAGTCGATTAATTACTAATTGACTCATTCAATGACCGTTTGTGATTAGGGTAGTGGCCCACATTTGTTTTACGTTTTCACCAGCATGGAACTCATCTTTAATCACAGACCCAATTAATGAACAGGACTCTATCCTCTCCGAGCACTTGTAATCAAAGTACCCATTTACAAGTTGGGAATGTGTCATCAACGATGACTTGTTTAATTTAATTTTCTGTTATCCGTGTAGGATAAGACTTTAAATTGCGAAACGTAGGTTGTGGAAAAAATAATCAATGAATATAGGGATACTTTTGTTTGCCTTTCTCCACATCACTTGAGTGACATGCGTTGACAATAAATGGCGACATAAGAGTAAAGAGTAAACGGAGGTGTAAATGGACTAGAGCAGCATTCGGATTTTTATATAAAAATAATTCTATACCTCGTATTTCTCATCATTATAGCGCTCCCTTTATTTCTTGCAGTGATTTTGAAGATCTGGCCCTGGTTCGACCTACCCCGCGTATTGGTTAAGACGCTTGTTTCACTGTCTACCTTTTGTTTTGTTGTCATAAGCGCTTTAATGAAATTCTGGATTCTAAAATATAGATCAGAATGTTGACATATTGTTTAAATACCTGCTCAGCACTATATGCATCATCGAATACCTTGTAAACGTTTTTACATTCCAAGTCTTCCGGTACGCAGCCAAGATCAGATATCTCTAGTGGTCGTTTACATCCAAGAACAAATAGCCAGTTCATTGCATTAAACAACACCCTCTGTAAAAGGCTGTTGTACTTATAATGGTAAAACAACTTTTCCTTTTTCAAGTCAGCAGGGCAGTCCTTCTCAGTGTACCAACAATGGAAAACCTGGAATGTGAATTTAAACAGTTCAGAAGGATAACTATAAGGTTGAGAAGATTATGGTAGGGAGAAGATATTGCTTGTTACCTGTACATTTCCCTGTACCACAAGACATAACACACACTAACATATATACTTATCATAACAATATATCTCAGAAAGACATTGTAAAGAATTAAGTTACCAATCAAATACATACTTAGAATGATTGACTATGAAATTATCATTTTCATCTGCATAAAAGATTAAGATCACTCAGAACAATAGATTCAAAATAAAACAAAAATAAATGAATCGTGGAAATAATGCCTTTTCCACGTATGTATCCTTGCAGCTACCCAAGGAACCCCCTTTTTATAATCATTATCCTCCATAACACTTCTGTCCCGTTCAAGATTTGACTTAAACACTAGAGTCATTACCGAAGAAATCACCAACATCTACCATCCCCCCTCCAAATACTGCAGCTGCCTCAAACATTTTTGAACACGTCACCTTTATTGACTATGGCATCCGACTCACTTGAATCAAATAATAGTCAATAAATCAATAGGACTGTATACAGGCAATATTCAATCATGTAAATTCAATGCTATATGGTGCTATGACAAGAATATTCAAATTGTTTTATTTGTAAACTTCTTTACTCCCATGAAGTTGAATTGATCAAATGGGGAAAAACAATTACAACATTTTCTCTGATAGAGAAAGCGATTGCTGCAGTTAATGAGGCACTCCCCTTGGTATAATTTTTAAAACACATTTTTTCTATGCCAACGGTCGATATTTGACGTGGCGACTGCGCGCGGATCACGAGATATCGATAAAAACATGTCATTTCCCGAGCGTATTTTTCACATCCCGAAGTTTCTTATTTTGACCCGAAATCCCCCGAAGGTTTGTTGTTGTGCTGATTGACGATATTCTAGGGAGCCTACAATAAGTTCGAACGACGCAATTAATTTACTTCCCACCGAAAAGACTTTATATACAGCATTATGCCTTTACCTTAGGTAAGTTTTAAAAACTTCTCCTTAGTTTTTGTCTTTTTCATTATTCTAAATCAGTTATATTATATTTTTAACCAATACTACATAAACATCAGTTTTTACGTGTTCAATATTAGCCGCCTCCAATGACTACTTTTGTCGTCTGCCAAACAGTACGTGTAGTTCGCCGCGAGCGTGGTATGAGTCTATGCATACCACGCGGCGGCCGTTATGTATCAACCGCACGTAACTGTGCTAGCCACCTACGCGAATTTTGGTGGAATCAGCAAAAAAAAAATTCATTTTTTTGGCAAGTCAGTAAGACTCAGCTTTCTCCCCTTGGGCATGACCGATCACTGACGCGAGTGGTACTGTGGCGTACAGCAGTGTTAGTGTGTAGACTCGTATTCCATAGCTTAGTTGACAATGGCCCCAGTGCCGAACGTTCGATGTTCCAAAGCTGAATTTAGTAGGGCCACCGGAATTCAAATTACATTTTTGAGGACATGTTTTTATCGATATCTCGCGATCCGCGCGCAGTCGTCGCGTCAAATATCGACCGTTGGCATTAAAAAAATGTGCTTCAAAAATGTTACCAAGTGGGAGTGCCACTTTAATATCTATCGTTCAGAAACTATTAAGGAATTAAAATTACTAAAGGTATGGATAGACTGTCCTGTCAGGAAGTGCAGGAATGAAAAATATGAAATGCCTCAATAAATTATGATAAAGACATATTACTAAGAATAGTGCTGGTGCTTAGCAGTTTCAAATTTACAGCACTTGATCAGGAATTACAAAGTAAAAGTATAATATTTACTTGAACAGACCAGATATGAACTGAAAATGCTCACGTGTTTCATTATATATTGCATTTATGTGCAAGTTTGAACCTTTGCTACATGCTTTGCTACATTTAAAGTGTTATGATCAACACAATGAATTTCACCACAGATCAATTCTAAAGGTCATTAAGTATTCAAATATGTAATTAGCTGAAATAAAAATAATTAATTTCTTTGAGTACTGTCATTGTATCACAATATAGCATGTGTAATTACCTTTGGTCAAGTCCTTCAAGCTCTATATGCCAAACCGTGAAAGCTTGTTAGCTATTTATGCAAATTATGAATTAGCTGACATGAAAATGCAAAATGACTTTCAATACTGTTATAACCTGGTATAATGATCAATGTACACAGCATGTTTCGCCAAATTTTATCAAGTAAATGCCAGTATATATCCCTAATTTGGAAGGTTCATTAAATATGCATATTGGGAATTGGCTGAAAAAAATGTCAAATGACTTTCAATAATCTTGTATCATAGTATCTTTAATGTACATAGCAAGTTTTGCCAACTTTGGTCAAGTCAAAACAGATAAATATCGCTAATAAATGCGGGATATCGGACCGCAGGCGGGCGAAGATTGCATTATAAGCGCGCCAACCCAAACTCACTGCATGGACATCACATTTACGAAATCGAAGTCCAAAGTCAACTACGTCATTGTTAGAATAAGAGAGGTTTTCCATCACACGGGAGCATACCACCACAAATTTTGCACAGATGGCCTTGCACTGGCATTGAAAAAGGGTGCATGGGAGCATGGGAACGCGGGCAGTTTCCCTCGCTATGGGTAGGAAATGCATTGAGCAAGACACACTTCCGGGTTCGCAAAAAAACGAGGATCCCATTTACGGGGCGCTCAAATATAACTTTTTGCTGTGATACATAGCAGAGGCATATATGTTTGTGATGCTGAGAATAACATCCGTAAATAAATGACGGGTTTCAAAAGTTGACGTTTTTTGCGATGAAACAGACTTCTGAAGGTAGCTCGCTTGGGGAACACGTCATCCCGGCCGCTGTCCGCTTTGACCCCAGTAATTCACACTGGTTTTGGTCGGCCCAGGTACCCAAGTCACTTCGACCCCGTCACACTTTTGCCTACATGTCCACGGAGACGATTCAACATGTTCCACAACAAAGCCAAGACAAAAATTGAAAATATCAATAAAATGGCTTCACAAAGGCTGAAATACACGATACTCGATGAAGTATGAAGTTTATGAAATGAAATCAAAATTGACAACACAAGTGTTTGTCTCGGGTAATACCACTTGAAGTTGAACTATTCTACAGACTGTTTTTTTCCATACAGTGCAGTATTTGTCAGTGACAAATTAATCTTTGCAATATATTTTTTTGCGATGAGCTGGAAATTTGATTAATATCGAGTTAATGTACATAAATATTCCGTTATTTACTTGGACACGTTTATTTTCTCGATCCGCTATCTGCGGACTACGTGCTGAAGTACATTGACTGTTCATGTCAACGATCGTTTCTCCCTCTGCAGAGTTTCTGTATCCCATTCAACAACGCTGTACCTCGATCACACGATAGTGACGCTATGTAGCTGTGCAGTATTGAAACTTATCATAAAATGGCCACCTCGTCTAACAGTAACACGTATTGTCGGGATTATCGTACGGAAAAAGACTGCAAAAGTAAGACTTATGAATCTTCATCAGAATTGAACACATCATGATTGTACACGAGTATCAACCGTGAATGCACGTTGAGCTCGGCAGTTACACAAGCATGGTACGCTACATGCATAGCCCTACGAGTATGGCGACAGTGTCCGGCTTTGGCTACGCCGCCTACCGGGGTGGGAGGCGGCGTAGCCAAAGTCGGACACTCTCGTCATACTCGTAGGGCTAGCTACATACACTGCCGCGATGCCGATCGTATGCATTCCAAGGCCTATCCCGGAATTTGTTTCACAAACAACCTCAAAGGAGAGCAAACATACTTCTATGGACAATGACGAACACGTTTCTTGGCGAAGCAAAATCAAAACAGTGCAGAAGTACATGAAGTAGGTCACGGCCTTGGACTCTGTGCACGAACCTGATTGGACACTTCAATACCTTTGACCCAAAGTTATTATTCATCAGCACTTCCATGCCATGAGGCTAGGTAGAGAACGTATGTACTCATTTCTGGCGATCGAGCAGCGAGGGAAACAATCAATTACCAAGGATAAAGCTAATTTGCTAAACGATATTTTATCTTGAATAGTGAGTTGAATGAGTAATAAAATATCATATTTTTAATGTTCAATACGAGGTTGAAACACGGAGGGACCGTGGTTGAAACCAGAGCTATCCAGCTGTAGCCAACCTCGACAAGCACATTTCACAGCGCCCTCAAACAGTCGATTGTTTTCACTTGTCATACGCGGCGTAACAGAAAAATTAAAACTTTCATAACTTCATTAATATCCAAGCCACGCCCACCAAAACCTTTTCAGTTCTAGCCATTTGAATTCTGAAGATGTCTACCAAATTTGACTGAAATACGTTCAGCCGTTTTTGAGAAAATGGACCAACAGACAGACAGACAGACACACAGACAGACAGACAGACAGACATTGCTGCGACATATGCTCACGTGTGCACACGTGAGCAAAAATGCAAGGGAAAACATTGCATTATTTTGAATTTTAAAGATGGCTAGAAGTAAATTTAAAAGCCATATTTGTTGCTTTCTATGTCTTTATTTTGCAGAACTATTGCAAAATGAATGAATGAAAGGTCAAGATTAACTTTAGGTGTGATTTCAGGTAGCAGATAATAGAGGTGTTATATAACACTGTGGACTAAAAAGTCAGTAAGCAGTGGAATTTTGGGCGGGGATGACATCTGACCTTGAATTTGATGCACTATACCTAGTATTGTTACAAAGCACAAACTCAACAACATTTCTGTTGATGGGAGAGTTCTAAATTCCGTATTTCTGGACAAATATGACATTAATAATAAATAAAAATAATTATAAATAATAATAAATAAGCCTACCAATGTAAAATTCTACATTTCCTTCAAAATGAAGTTTCGGAGTGCCAGCGTGATAAGAGATCATACTGTTGTAATACCCGTGGGCCAAATGTTTCCTTGATGTGAAAAAGGGGGTTCAGACCGAGGTAGTTAGTTTTGTATACCCTTTGACCGGACTACCTCCCGGGTGACTTAAACACCTTTTTTCCGCCGTCTATTCTGCACTGCTAGTTTAGTTTGGCATAGCATCCATACCCTTGACTGTCGAGATTGCCTCTCCCAAACATGAGTGACAAATGCTTTTATCTCAAATGATCACGGCCAGTATAATCTCGACACATACTCTACAAAAGCAACCCGCGGGATAAAATAAATCCTGGTTGAGGGTGGGGAGAGGTGTTTAAGTCTCCCCAAAGGGCATAGTCCCATTAAAGGGACCTTGGCGTACACATACTACATTCGTTTGAATCATCCCACTCCCACTGCCCACTCGCACGGGTCGCTAGTTCGACTAAAAATCTTCAACTAATTACCCCGTGCGGGACTTACCGACTATATTGTCTGGTTGAAGTGGGTTTGAACTTCAAAATTTGGCGAACCAATCACAGTTCGCCTCATTCATGTTATTGGATCTTCACATGTTGAAGAAGGCAAAGTTGGCGCTGGCCAACTGCCGAGTGTGCAACTTCGACCTCGGTCCAGGCATGGAGGTGAAAGTCACCTCCGTGATCCAAGAGATCGATGGGCTGGTCTTGGAGACTCTGAATTGTCGATATATGTTCCCGACAGGGAAAGACGACGTAATTAGGCAACTTTTTCCTGCATACTGCTGATGAGAATGGACCCGGATATCACTAAAGACTGGTTTGCTTTGACTTAAGTGTAACGCAAAGTAATTCACAGCACTGTAGATTTCACATAATTTATTTTGATTTGTATCGTTTGAGATTCCTCAGTGGTCCACAGAACAATAAGTTACCAACAATGCAGTCTGATTGGTTCACAGACGTTAGAATATTAATAACTAACACGATTGGAACTAATTTGGATTAATGGATCTTCACATTTTTCAAATTTATCGAAAGTGTTAGGTTCCCTATACCTTAATGTTTCAATATTACAAATTATTTAAAAACAAGTGTATGACTTAAGAAGAAAAGCAGATGAGCTTATATTTCCAGATTAAGCCGACATAATCTAATCATCCAATTATCCTAAATTAGTTCCAATCGACACCTTTAGATAATTGATTAATTATATCTATTAAAAGTACGTTTAGATATTTCAGTATAAATTTCAAAGTAACCATTAAATAACCATAGAAGTCACATTCTGCAGGTACTACAAATGCTGCCAAAAAGTGTGGCATTTGTAGTACCTACAGAATGTGACCTTTATTGTTGTTTAATGTTATTTGGAAACTTTCACTGAAATACATAAACGTATCTTTACTAGATATTACTCAACAATTATTCTGATGCTGCACATTATTGCTTATAGGCAGAGTTGAAAAAGCTATAAGAAAGGTAACCTTAAATGATACAAATCAAAGAGAATTGTGGGTAATTTATTGTACTGCGTAATTAATAGCACAGAGATTTACCACTTCCAGTTTACCTGTTAAAAACGACATCGTTACCATGTTAAAGTAGGATTACTGCTTTCTTTTGACTACCAGTCAAACTTTTACCTGATAAGACGCTCGTGATACGTTTCCCGAGGTCGGTCATGGACGTCACCATTTGAACTGAAGAACTACTGCCGTGGTAAGCGATTACGTAACAGGCTATTACCGATCATGTGCAACCGTGTGGTGGCGCTTTAAAACACAGGATCTAACGACTCGTTCTGCCAAAGTCTGTTTTCGAGGAGCACCAAGCTGCCCGGACAAGAGACTTAGGCAAGCGAAGATACCCCACTCATTCGATATCAAGGAAACATTTGACCAACAGTTGTTCAAATCATCGGTAGTCATCAGTGCTTCCCAGACACTCGTCAAAAAACAAAAACTTAACACTCCAAACTTTTTTCGGGCACCTGCCTTGTGATGTGTGTGACTCATAAGGGTCATGCAATTAAAACCATAATCCCTACATCACAGTATTGTTCTTGACAGTGTTTATTTCCACTTACTTCTCCATTGTCTGAACCTACCAGGCGATTCTGTCAGAATCTAATTCTAACAACCATCGACTATTTAGGTACATTATGACTGGTTCTGATTCTACTACATTATGCAGTTCCTTGGTCAGGTTTCAGTGGTATCAATGTTACTTCCAATCTCCTCAGTCCCCGTTCATTAGCTGCCTACGACTGCCCGCATAAATTCCACCCACAAGGCCCTAAACAATGCATGTCTACACCAGTATTTGAACCACAGACTTTTACGCGGGAGACCTACATGCTAACCATTTAGCCATGGAGCGATTTATAGCAGCATGGTTTGGGAAATTAAAAATGAATATTGGAAATGCAAAAACATGACTTTGCTCGCGCTGACCAGGTGACACCTGCACAATATGCAAATCATTATTGATCACTATCGATTATTATCCATTGACTTCAAACAATGGAAACAAAGACTTGTTGGTTCTGCAGAACTTAATGGTAAAAACCATTGTCCATTTAGAAACGTTGCGACAGGGATCGGCTAACATATCTAGTGGGCTATATGATAATTGTGACTATGTGGTATAAGTCAGATGACATCCGTCCCCTCGGAGTTTCTGGTTTAGAATTGTCACGGCCAACGGGCTCGGTAATTCTAAACCAGAAATTCCTCGGGGCTGGTGGTCTACAACATACCTCTCCTATGCAGAACGAGCGTGTGGAATATAATTATATATATATATATATATATATATATATATATATATATATATATATATATATATATATATATATATATATATATATATATATATATATATATATATATATATATATATATATATATATATATATATATATATATATATATATATATATATATATATATATATATATATATATATTTATATATATCTTACACGATACAGCTCCTTTTCCCAAAATGACTACTCATAGCCTACCGTGATTAAGATTTAGAGTGGAACAGTGCTTTTATACACTCATAAAGAATCGAATTTACTTGCTTCTACACAGCTCTTCTTCTTTTAAATATGGCAGAGATCAGATTACAAATTGAAAAAAAAAGACATATGTCTTTTGCTAGGGTCTATAGTTTAACTTATTAGAACAGGGGATAGACCACTAGATCTTGGGAGGGTGGATCAAAAGCACGATATATATATATATATATATATATATATATATATATATATATATATATATATATATATATATATATATATATATATATATATATATATATATATATAATATTTACCTCTTACCTGTGTCCGTAATACGTTGAATTCTAACATTAGTAAGCATGAGTATATTACGATGCTTACAAAAATAATATCAAGTCTCATGATCGAAAGGTCAAAGCCAGTTTCATCTATTTGTTGGGTCAGTCTGACACTGTCAATGGCAATAGCAGACAGCCAATACAATACCAACAACCAAGTCAACTGAGGTCGATTCCAATATTCCAGATAGTTATAGTACATCAAACTTATTAGTCCACAGAGCAGTGCACACGACTGGGGTACATACAGATGCGGTTGAGTTACAGAAGTCCAGGACAAATCTGTTAAAACACCTTCGCCGACGCCACAGAGTAACACTAAAATCAAGAGAGTGGACAATATCCATTTGCGTTTGTGTCCTGGATAGGGTATCAGCGTTTTCGATGAATACTCTCGTTTAGTAGAGAAGCATCTAAATCCGATCAGCACTAGAGACAGAAGGAACAGAAAACAAACGTGGACTACACCATAGATAGTGTCGAGAATCTGTTGATTGTAACGGCAGGTTGCTGATTTGTCTATCATGGCTGCGGTTAACCACTGCAGCTCACTCGACAACACAATATCACTGGTAGAGACTGTTCAGGGAGCGTTTAGTTTATATGGCTGGTGGGGTGGTAAATTCGTCATTTGCTGCTTACGAAATTAACTAACTTAAACTCCAATAAAAGAAAATTACCCTTAGTAGGAGATAAACAAATCGTAACCGATACCCCATCCGCGTGCTATCCAAATGCCGTTAAGGGTGGAACGGCAAAATCGAGGAGGGACATGTAAAATTGGAAAATTGCAAAGCGCGTCATGGGTTGTTTAAGAGGAGTCACTGAATTTTCAAGAAGTCCGTCTCGTCGAAAGGTATGTTACAGTAAACTAGATGATTTCCCAGCTTCGCAACTTTTCTTATTTCAGATACCCCGCTCCCCCTCCCATGTTTTGTCGCTTTACCCTGGACATAATAACTGAACTTTTCCTTTGTTCTGAAACACCACAACTCTAGGGGGTTATTAAGTTTATTATGGGAGCATCGAGAAAGTTACGGGTCGTTTTAAGAGATCTGCCCTGACGGCCTATGCTTTTCACGTCAACTCTGTCCAGCCATGGAGTATTTAGGTCAAATGTTGCACCCCGAACACGACAAGAGATACGTTCAATGCAGCTATTTTTCTGTTGGGTGTTAACGCGTAGCCTGCGGTACCTTCTTGGCTTGTAAAAAGGTCGGTGATAAAAGCCACTCGACAAAATATATGGGCATTAGAAGTGTATCAAAGCTGTTGGAAGGCCCTTCCTACTGACCTAATCAAAATATAATCCTCTTTAGTGACAAAGGTCGAAAGTCGGTGTATTGATGTCAAGTACTTGGTCGCCGGGCAGTCGCAAGTGCCTTTGAACAAAAAGTCACGTCCTCGATTTTCAATAGAAATACCCACTTTTCCTTTTATTTCGAACATAAATTTCAGTTATCAAATCAAATCGATTTGTAGGATAGAAACTTTCATGGATCAATTAGCGTGATAAGTTGGCAGTTGCTGATAAACTTACATCATTCAACACGATTGAAAATTTTCAGAGACGTTATTTGACGCATGACGCCATCACACATGTACATTATTCTTAAAGGGTATAATAGCTTTAATTTATGACAACATTTAATTCCATATTTTTCATAAGAAAATAAGTTCTAGTAAATGCTTATTTGTGTCTTCCTAAATATGTTGGATTACAAAGTATTTGCCTCGCTAATACAATGTTTTGTGTACAGTATGCAGCGTCATTGACAAAGTGTTGTTGACGTTCGGACTATAATAATCAACAATCATACTTCATGGCAGATCTCACAAATAATCAGGTCATCATGATCATAAGTGATGAGAATTGACCTGAAATAGGTTGCAAAGCGAACCGTATTTTTAAAGGGGTCAAATAATTTTTAAAAGGTCCACCTTGTCGAAAACTGTGTTACAATGTACAATTGTTCAATAACCGTTCATGGGTTCCCAATTTATAATTATCCAATTTCAGATGAAGCCCACTTGGTGTCGCCATAGTAACTGCACGCTTTCTTCTAAACGTTCGCGACCTCACGCTCTTTTGAGTCTATTAAAAGGAGTATTCGCGAAAAGTTGTGGGCTGTCATCAGAGATTTGCTTTGGTGGGAGATGCTTTTCACGTGAACTCTACGCAGTCATGCAGGTTTTAGGTCATGCATTGGCGAGTCAAACTGGTGTAACTCTACATACTAGTTAAAATACCTTTCTTTGGATTACTGTTGTCTCAATAGGTTGAATCGCCATTTTTGGCGTTGAATGAAAACGCATAATATGGACTGGACAAATTACGGGGGTGTTTTTTGGGGCTTGGTTTCTATTTTTCGTGCAAGCATTTTTGACGGGTCATGAAATTTCACGCAAGCATTTTGAGGAGGGCAACCCTTTTTGCGCAACTATTAGAAGCCAAGACATGGCCGATATTGTGCTTCATCTATAAGTATAAAATCATAATAACAGAGTCTATTCGGCAAACTATTAACAACCGTCCTCTCCAAATAATTTATATCCGATTTCGGTACTTTAATGTATTTTTATAATTTATGTAAATGTCCTTTGCTTGAAGAGGGAGGTATGAATAGCATGTGTGTACAATAGATTTGATTATCGGATTCCATAGAAAACTTTCTCACTCGGCGGTTTACAATGGGCCATGCCATCATAGAACGTGCGTTGATGGGTTTAGCATTGAAGCAGAATGAACTTTGTAGTTTCAGACACTTGGTACTACTTCCAAAGCTCTTTAATGATCAAAGCAGTAATTGACAACACTGTAAAATATCGTTTGAATGTCGAGGTTCAAGTGATTTTCTTATCATGGATAAGCGTAAACATTTGTTTTGCTTCACTGTCACACAGAACGTAGATATTGTCGTGTCTTTGGTGTATATGAAATACATAGTGCTCCATGATTTATCATCTAAAGCAATGGACACTAGCCCGGGAATACAAAGACAACCTCACCATAATTCTGAGGAAAACAAATTTTATTTTTCATCCGATGCATCAACCTCAATGAGTGACAAACAACAATACATCTTCATCCAAACAGTTCTGCAAAAGATCGTATAATGAAAAAAAACGGTCTATCGGGCTATTGGGTCATGCTTATAAACGACTTGTCCGATCTTCCACATATTCCAATTCGTTAATCACATTGTGAAAGTATGGATATGCTTTTGGGATACATTTGGGAAAGGGGTAGCCCGATCAGGGAGTTTCTGGTACAAAAACAAACTTCGTTATTAAGGTTACCCTTAAGGTCACGCACTTTAACCACAATATCTACGTCACTGTATTATTCTCGGCGGTGTTCGTTTCTACGGGTATTCTGTCTGAATCTACCAGGCAATTCTCTCAGAATCTAATTTAATCTATTGTCTATTAAGGTACATTGCGACTGTTTCTGGAGGTTCTGACTCTACTACATTTTGCAGTTTCTATATCAGGATCGAGTGGTATAAAAAGTTCCGTCTCTATTTTTCAACAGCGGTTATACTTCCCATGTGCTCAGTGCCTGTTCATTAAACAGATCGAACAGAAACAGAACTTACAGAAAACAAACGTGGACTACACCATAGATAGTGTCGAGAATCCGTTGATTATAATGGCAGGTTGCTGAATTGTCTATCATGGCTGCGGTTAACCACTGCAACTCACTCGACAACGCCATATCAATGGTCGAAACTGTTCAGGGAGTGTTTAGTTTATATGGATCTTGGGGTGGTAAATTCGTCATTTGCTGCTTACGAAATTAACTAGCCTTAAACTCCAATAAAAATGAATTACCCTTAGTAGGAAATAAACAAAGCGTAACCGATACCCCCTCCGCATGCTATCCAAATACCGTTAAGGGTGGAACGGCAAAGTCCGAGGAGAGACATGTGAAACTGGAAAATTGCAACGGGCGTCATGGGTTTTTAAAAAAGAGTCACTTAAATTTCCAAGGTCCATCTAGTCGAAAGCAATGTTACGGTGTACAAAATGACTTCCAAGCTTCACAAGTTTCCAATATCAGATACCCCGCTTCCCTCTTCCCCGAATTTTGTCGGTTAACCTGGACATAATAACTGCATTTTTCATAAGTTCTAAAACGCCACAAGTCTAGAGGGTTTATTATGGGAGCATCGAGAAAGTTACGGGTGGTTATCAGAGATCTGCCTTGACGGGCTATACTTTTCACGACATTCTCTACAGCCATAGAGTATTTAGATGATGTCTATCGAATTGAACATTGACTTTGTATAACAGTTAACGTTTTCACTTATAATTTGTTTATTCATGTTGTCTAAAGAGAACACGGATGGAACTAATTTGAGATAATTGGATCTTTGTATTTTTCAAATTTCTCAAAAGTGTCAGGTGCCCTATGGCTGAATGTTGCAATATTACAAATTACTCATTAAAACACTAATAATAATAATGGTTTATTAAAACATTATGGTGACCGTCATTAAAATTGGTCAAATTATTTGAGTTCACAGAATCAATGAACATAAAAGCATGTTAAAACAAAAGGAAAAAAGAATAAAAACAAAGCCTTACTACAACAAAAGTCATAAAAGTCGTAAAGATAAAACAGGGAAGATGGATCGCAAAAAGCTGCAGCTAAAATAACTAATAGACTCAGACATACATGAACAAGTAAACCACTATACAAAAGGGGGAGACAAACTCAGAATAAAAAAACAAAACAAAAACAACAACAAATTAAAACAAAATTACTCAACCAGTCTGATGCTATACACGACAGGACTGTTATCCCTACGTTTTGTCCTATATTTGAAAGAAACTTTCCCATTGAATCGCGTAGAATACTTGTGATGGTTTGGAGATGGAACAAGATGGTGAAGGCTGTGATTGTCCTCTAGAATCGATGATGCAAACAACTTGCAAATATTGTTACGCCTAGTGTCAAGAGTGTCAATGTTAACTAACTCAAGAGCCTGGTTATATGAATGGAATGGGTAGATTATACGGAGAGCCCTCTTTTGAACACTCTCCTCAATGTCGACCTCGACAAGTAACGTATAAAGAATCTGGATTGTTGTAGTTTTTGGAAATTATCAAAAGTGTTAGGTGCCTTATAGCTGAATATTGCGATATTACAAATTACTCATAAAAAAACTTTGTTGAGCTTACATTTGCAGATTAAATCGACAATACTCCACCATCCAATTATCCCAAATTAGTTTCAATCGTGTTAGAGGTTCCATGGCCGTTTTAGACGTTATTTCGAGTGTTCTTAAAATTAGTCTTGCAGTGGAGTTCAAGGCACAGGCTGTACCATTTCATCTATCAAACATACACAACTAGTCCAAGAGTTCTGAAGATATTTCTCATGTTTCCTATAGATTATCTTATAAAACGGTATTCATCACAAGTGCTCCCTATCTGTTACACAGTACAGTGTCTCGTTACATGAATCAATAAATCGTTAAAGTTCGTTTACGGTCATGTTGTATTCACCGTGAACGCCATAATATAAACATTCAATGCAGCAATTTTTCTGTTGATGTTAAGGCGTTGCCAGCGGTACCTTCTTGGCTTCAAAAAAGGTCGGTGAAAAGGCCACTCGACAAAATATATGAGCATTGGAAGTGTATCAAAGCTGTAGCAAGTCCCTTTCTACCGCCCTAATCGAAATATAATCCTCTGTCAAGACAAAGGTCGAAAGTCGGTGTATTAATATTGAATATTGGTCACAAGGCAGTAGCAGTGCCTTTTAACAAAGTCTCGAGTCCTTTGATTTTCAATAGCAAATACCCATTTCTCCTTTTGTTTCGAACATGAACTTCTGTAGTAAGCAAATCACATTGTTCCAAGGAATAAAGTTTATTCTTCGTACATTTACATTCTATTACCGTTCATAGGTCCCCCATTTGCAATTATTCAATTTCAGGTGAAGCCCCCTTGGTGTAGCCGGTCCACCCTGGCCATAATAACTGCACGCTTCCTTCTCAATGTTTGCGATCTAACACTCTTTTGAGTCTATTAATACGATTATTCGAGAACAGTTACGGGTTGTCATCAGAGATTTGCTCTGGCGGGCGATGATTTTCACGTGAACACTGCGCAGTCATGCAGCTTTTAGGTCATGCAAAGACGAATCAACCTGGTGTAGCTTTACATACCATTAAAATACCTTTCTTTTGATTACTGTTGTCTCAAAAGGTTGAATCGCCATTTTTAGGCGTTTGATGAAACTGCATTATTGGCACTGGACAGAAATTACAGGGGGCAGTGTTTTTCGGGTTGGTTGCTTTATTTGTGCAAGCATTTTTGAAGGGTCATGAAATTTCACATGCCTTACAAGGAGGGTCACCCTTTTTGCGCAGCTATTAGAAGCCAATATATGACCGATGTAGTTCTTCATCCATAATATAAAATCATAATAAACTGAGTCTATTTGGTAAACTATGAAAAACTTTCCTCTGAAAAACAATCTATATCGGTACTTTGATATATTTTTGATATATTCTGTAAATGTACTTTGCTTGAAACAGGAAGTATAAAAAGAATGTGGGTACAAGCTAAGAAATTCGATTTTTGGATTTCATAGAAAACCAGGTTGTATATGAGAAAACTATGAACAGTATTTTTCCAATGTAAAACAAGAAATATTTGCTCAGTTTTTGGCATTGGATAATTGATTTTAATTTATTTGCTTAGAATAGGATGATTACAATTAGCAAATGTGCACATGAAATTTTATGTCTAACGAATTTTGACCTAGTAATATTGGATTATGGATTGGTATCATTGTGATTATTTTAAAAATGTTTCGTTTCACAATCACAAAGGACATACATATTGTCAGGTGTCCTCCGTATAAATTTAATAAGGTTCTTCATTAAATATTATTTCATGATGTATCACCTAAAAGGATGAACACTGACCCGAAAATATAAAGACAACCTCACCATCAGTCTGATGGAAATTTAAATTTTATTTTTCCATCATATGGACAAACCTTAATATGATATGGGCAACAATACGTCTTCATCTTCATCGTTCTGCAAAAGATGCTAAACGGCTATTGAGCCATGCATATAAACAACTTGTCCGAGATTCTTCCAAATATTAAAATTCACTGGCATTTAGCACAAGACGGCTCGATTTAACATGGTGACACTAAAAATGTCCCTTGACCAACGCAGCGAAGTGGCTTCCGTCCTGTTTCTCTAACTTCTTCGGTGAACCAAACTCGACGACTCTGCCTTCACTCAACACCAACACATTGTCCGAGTCAAGTATAGTTGACATGCGATGCTAGAAATCAAAGTTGTATTTATTATAAGTTGTAATTATAAAAACAATAGCCATAATATGAAGTGAAGCGTGGTATATCGAAGAAATTTTATTAGCTTTTTTATATTTTGACAGGGTAAACTGAGAGCGAAAAAAGTAATTCTATCGTATATATTTAGTTAGATTTTCATTTGATAAGGCATCTTCATCTATATCTAACCGGCCTCCCGTGTACATCATTTCGAACCTTCTTCCTTCGCTATAAGTACAACGCATGGAAGTTCGTTTTTGGTTGAAGATGTTCAGTATTTTCTGTCATATATTTTTAAAACAAGGCTCCAGTTCTGTTCCTCTGATTAGTGAATGAGCTTATACCGGAGAGTAATGATTTAGGAAGGCATAGGTACTATTTGCGTTCAGAATGTGTCCACTTTGACTGATTAATCCATACGATCCCCGATGTCATTCACAGTTACCCCAAAAATACAGGCCGCAAAGCCAATACCACCATCCTGAAGTGATCCGATTCAAGAGGTTTATCAGGTATGATAGTCAGATGGCTACTCGCACATTTGGGGGTTTGGGGTTGAACTGTTACAAATAGACAATCAACAAGTAACAAGTACATTTTTAACATAATCCAAAAGGAAGTTTTGTGAACATATTTTGAAACGTCAATTAGTTGATTTGATATACTCACGGCGATTGTCAATACTGTCCTATCGGCAAAGGCTGTAGCTATGACGTGCTGTAATGTGGCATCCTGGAACAAGTAAGTGTCAAACAGAAGAGGGTCTGTTTTACACAGGCTACTGCTTTAAAGACGGATTCAGCTTTACATACTGCCACATGCTACTAAAACGCTACATAATAACCAAGGTACTTCATTAGCAATGCTATCATTCCGTGATGTTTTCTGTGCTTTTAATACGCCACAATTGATTTATCAAGCAGTACTTTATGCATTTTAGCATACCGTTTTGATGTCAATCGATGCAGTAGCTTCGTCCATTACGAGGATCTGAGAGTTCCTTAGAAACGCTCTCGCAAGGCAGAAAAGCTGTCTCTGACCGACACTGAAGTTTTCACCTGCCTCTGAAATATCTGCTTCTGTAAACAACAGGGAAATAGCGTCAGTGACGATGTGCTCCCAGTTAATCGGCTCCCAAAAAAGTGTCCCACAACAAGATGAAAGGTATTAGACAAGAAGTTTCAGAAGTGAAGACATTCAGATTGAAAATGAGAAATCTGACCAGGAACTGTGTTCCTATTTGATCGGAACTGCAGTACGTTGGGTACGGCAAGTATGAAAGCTTTAAAACCGGAAGTTAAAGAAGTGAGGATATTTTGGCTCAAAATGAGAAATTTGGCCCAGAAACTTTACATATATAAATTTTAAACCAAGTCATTGAAGGTCAATGCTATCGTCAAGAGGCACCTTCGAACAAATCGTAACTCTGATAGATACCTTTGGAGGAAAAAATGTTTTTGCAAAAATGATAATTAGTCACAAACATTGATATAAATACATTTCACTATCCTTACATTAAAAATGAAGTAATGTATACATATCCCTAAGCACCAATCAGTCGATTTGTCAGAGAAGAGAAAAACGTTTTGCAAATAGAACATCAGCTTCAAAACGTGATCATTTCATCTAAGAGAAAGCAAGTCATACCTCGAAACTCACATCACAAATTTGAAAGCTAAGCAATGATCGTATTTTGTGAAAAAAACAATTATCAATTATGGAGAAATATCGTCCGGAAATTTTCATGTTCACATTTGACCTTCATTTGAAAAAAAAATTACTAAAGATAACTGATGTATACAGTTTGGAATAATGACATTTTAAACACTTGCACTAGCATGGAAACTTAAAGAAAACGTAGTCACACCTTCTTATCAAATGTCAAGGCAATAATTGCAGCGGAATTTCAAGATATTTTAAGTGTTATTAGACATAAATATAGACATGCGGACTCATGCCGACTGATTTCAGCAACTCCCCATTATATGAGTGAGTACGGTAAATGGGAGCTAAAAATAGACGCATTAAGGTCTGAAATACTAATAGCAGATTTTTAACTCCTTAGTGAAAGTAGGTATGATGCAATGCAAATCGAAACTTCTTAATAATAACGCTACAGTAGCCCTGATGCCTTTTTGCATTATGAGATAGTGATCGAAGGCAATAAAATATATCACTGCCAATATCTTTCTTTGCTAGCAGAGGTAATTCATAGAATATATACGTCACATAAACAGACACATAAAATTTACTGTATTTACTTATTTGCCCATACCTAACTGTTCGGGAAGATCCGCGACGACGTCCTGTAACTGAGCAACTTCTAAAGCTTTCCAAAGTTCAGCGTCACTTTTTGTGGTTTCCGGGTCAAGATTGAATCTTCAACAGCATAAAAGTGAAGTTGATATAACAATTATGAAACCTGACATAACCAGGCATGCGTAAACGTATAAAACATATGTATGTGCGACGCCTATCAACATCAGACGCCAAAGCACATTACAAGGAGGGTTTTGTGCTATGACCGACAGGGATTGTGCATAGACTGAGGGATCGCTAGGTAGTTTTTATGGTATGAACAAAGCTAGTGCACGAGAGTTGAGTAATTTTCTTACAAGTTACAATATGGCGTCTAAACAAATCAAATCATTGAAATCATTGAAGGTAATAAATTTACCTGTTCGCATAAACACAAACATTATAATTTCAGGAAGGACCATCTAGAACTACAAATATAATTAATATGTGGTGGTTCCAGGTGTCCGGAATGGGTAAGCGTACCCTGCCAGCATACTACACCCTTCATGAATGGCCGCAAAGTGTCAAAAACAATAGTAGTCCAGTGAAGCTACTGAATATTGGTCAAAAGTTAAGAATACCGTCACGCATTATTTGTTTAACAGATATGTCGTATTTCGAAACTATGTCTCCATATTTACCACAGAATTTCTGAAACGATCTTGCAAGACTACTTTCCGAAAAGTTCCTCTTTGCAAACAAAAAATTGCTTTATTACCATATAACAAGAGCAGACAACTAATAATCGAGTCTCCTGAATGGTAACTTACCTGATCGTTCCAGTAAACAGCACTGGGTCCTGTGGAATAATAGCCAGGCGTGTACGCAGAGTCAACAAAGGCACGTGACTGATATCTATGCCGTCAATAATTATGCGTCCTGGAAGACATCAAACGACCAGAATGAAGATAGAGAAAGCTGGATATGCCTTTTATTGATGAGCAGATTGGGTACTGATACTCTGCGTCAATAGTATTTTGTCTACTTACCTTTGAAAGTGTCAATCATCCTGAACAGTGCCAAGGTAAGTGATGACTTTCCGCTGCCGGTTCTACCGCAAATTCCGATCTGTTTAAGACACAATATGCGTTGGTGAGAAGTTAATTTATCGCAGTAAATGCTTGCCTTTTCAGACCATGTAGAAAGGATTGATAAAATGGGGAAGCAATGCAATGAAAGGCAGTATGTCTTGGAGGAGCTTAGACTTCTCGCCCTTTAAACACATTCAATCCTTGAAGTTGCTTGAAACATGGCGTGTACATGTACATTTAACACCAAATTTCAAGCAGATACATACCCCGTTCCCAGAAAACTGAGTGGACGGACAGGATGGTAACTTTACGTACGTACATACATACATACATACATACATACATACATACATACATACATACATACATACATACATACATACATACATACATACATACATACATACATACATACATACATACATACATACATACACACGCACACACACATACATACATACATACATACATACATACATACATACATACATACATACATACATACATACATACATACATACATACATACATACATACATACATACATACATATATACATACATACATACATACATACATGCATGCACGCACGCACGCAAGCATGCACGCACGCAAGCACACACACATACACACATACATACATACATACATACATACATACATACATACATACATACATACATACATACATACACATACACATACACACAGGTATACATGCAGACAGACGACGGACCCTGGACAGCTTCCACCTCAATACATTCTGTTGCCATAGCAACTGGAAGCTTAAATGACTTTGTATATCATAAAAGTATACTTAACCAACAGTATATACATCTCTTAAAAATTTTGGATGCTCTTCAAGCTCAAAAATATTGGTCAAGTCTGTTAAGGCGAAAACGTTTACGTCCTTATTATGAAAGGCCTTCCCGGGAGCTAATGCGACTTTGCTAAAATCATTGATTTGGTGACATATCTTAATGAGCAATGTTCATTTTAACCGAGACATTTTTGCTTTACAGTTACTTATTCGTGGATCAGAATCACCGGTACATGGATCACACACCAGTCAGAACGGATATTAGGATTGTAAAGCCATAAATTGTAATCAGGAAGTTTTGATTTGAATAAATACTAACCTTTTCGCCGGCTTTGAATTGCACATTGATATCTTCTAATACAGGCTCTAAATCATCGGCATATCTCACCGAGACATCTTCAAATTGGATATTGCCTTTGTCTGGCCAGCTTGGCGGCGGATTATACGTCCCTATATTTGTAATAAATGAAATGTGTCAGTGATCGCTTTTAAACAATTGTCAGTTCATTAAAGGCTTTGCCTTCCAATTGTTCCATTTTTAAATGTCATGATTTCATACACCTATTTACTTTAAGTAGAAAAACAACGAGTTGCATTAAATTAGGTTACAACCAATTGTATTTTGGCGGGAAATGTTTGCACAAGACTTTCCGATTCATCACATATCACTGAAAGTGAAAATATTGAAACAGAAAATGTAAAAGCATTGGGTTACAATGTGTGAGTCTATCAATGAATTAATTCGACAGATTTCTACAACATTTTGTGAAGTTTTTGTACAGTTTTTGTCCGATAAGTCATGTTGAATGTAGTAAGCGTTTGGTCTGATCACTGATACGTCGACTCAGGGAGGCAGATACACGTGTAGGTATGAGAATGATGAAGCAGTATTTACAAAATAAAAAAAGCTTACCTCTGTTTTCCTCGGTTTTTAGTTCTGTATAATGTTTCACTCTTTCCACCGCATTCATATTCATTTCACACTCAGCAAACATTCGAACCATCCAGTTTAATTGTCCGCAAATCTTTTTGACAGAAATTGCAAAAAATAAATAATAAAAGAGCACACGGACGTGTTAAAGACGAAAAAGACTAATATTGCCCATTCTTGGCAGCTAATATTCACGAACAGCAACCTCAGAAGTAATCGGTAAAAAGAAATTCATGTTGCAATAACTGATATCATCGCACTAGGTTTCTGAAACCGTTACCGTAACGATTATCGTGGCCATAATCAATGCCATCGTCGTCCTCCTCCTCATCACATCATCAAAAATAAATACATAAATGAAATATAAATAAATAAACAAATAAATAAATAAATAAATAAATAAACAAATGAATAAATAAGTGCAATCAAAATAATGAGTGTAATACACAAAAAATTAACAATATTATTGTAATTTGTAAATCCTAAACGTGATTATCATCTATCGTGCGATTAAAATAGTGCCAAACACCCAAAAGAGAATCGGCTTCTCCGTCACGTGCACTTGACATCATTGTCAAAGGGTTATGGCAAAGAAACGCTGACGTTTGCTAGGTTTAGGTATAACAATCCTATACAAATTGGCTGAAGATGTGTGAGTTGGGAGAGATTGCCCGGAAGTGCACCTACCGAAATTGCGTACGTCAGAGCCAATCCTACCCAGCTCGGTGGGATAGCGCCAACTATGCAGCTTATCAGTGATGTAAGAGCAGAAATTAAGACGATGAATGCCCCGAGAAGTTCCTGTGAAGGAATGGTAGGTATTATGTTTTTACATTTGAACAATAAACAGGCTTATCGCTTTTGCAACAAAAGATCGGAAATGGTACTGACGCATATAATTCAAATGGGTTGACATCTTATGAAAATGGGAAGTATATTTACACTTTTTCCCGTTAACGTTTGCAGTCTGTTTTCTATAACCACATTCCAGCTATGGTAAACGACATTTGTTGCTCGCCTAGCTATCATAGACAAAGACATTTGTTATATTAATACATAGTAAATGTATTCAGGTCTGACTTTGTTGTAGATAATGTAAAGTGGTGACATGGGAAAACGGTTTAATTTAAACCACAGTGAAAAAACGGTGAATATAAGATTACAGTATTCACATTCAATAAGTTTTCAATTTTATTGCTGTGTATCAGAAACGCAAACGAGCCAAGTGTCAGTCAAAAAGGTGTCAAACACAGCGAATTGTTTAATGTATCGCAACCCTGTACCTCTGCTCCTGCCAAACGACATATTTACTGCCGTCGCAACCAAAAGTCAACGATTTGCCAAGCCATGCATTTTATGCAATGTACGAAATGAAGATGCCGGTTAAATTCAATTATTTGTGAAATGACTGTGTCGGATGGTGTGTATTATATCACAAAGTAACATTTACAAGTACAGTGTTCTGAACACTTCGTGTATCTCCGAAACACTTTCTTTTCGAGCATTTCCATATTTTGTTACGTTTCTTAAGTTTTTGTTTAGGCTGTATAAAATATTAAACTCCACTAGCTGTAAGTCTTGAAATTTGTTGACCTCGAAATATCTTCCTATTTTCTTCTGGTTTTCTCTGAATTCTTTACCTCTGAAGGCATATAGACACGATTGGAACTAATATGGGATGATTGGATCTTCATATTTTTCAAGTTTCTCACAAGTGTAAGTTGCCATATAGCTGAATGTTGCAATATTACAAATTACTCATAAAAACAAGTGTATAACCTAAGAGCAGATGAGTTTACATTTGCAGGTTAAACGACCTTCCTTCACTATCCAATGATCCTGAATTAGTTCCAATTGTGTTTGTAGGTTTTTACTGCTTCAGGAAACTTTTCCATTGTGAAACATTTGACAAGTAAATTCATATTGTTAGGGTAGTTTAGATTTCCCGCCATTTTCAAAAATTTGTAATATTACAAAGGAAATAGAACATACAATGTCAGTTGAAAACCTTCACCCATGCATAACATTGGACTACTCTGTGCTGTTTATGTGAAGATTTCAGTGCAGATATGCACAGCATCCACGGCTTTTGCTTTTCCGCATGGGGCTACAATTTAATGTTTGGGCAAACATTTATATAATAGCAGTGTAATCTTTATCTTGTTCAAAATTGTATGTACAGTCCACGCAGGTAGTTAATAATAAGTGTATACACACATGTAAATTAGTACATTCTCAAAAACTTATTTTAGCTGGAAAGTAAAATCATAAAAAATAATGCTGAAAGGTACAGCTGGTGGGGCTTGAAATCGAATAGAAATGAATTTAAAATGTTTTGTTTGCGCTTGATATCTGCCGCATGTTCAAATTACTTGCCAAGCAGTTAAGATGAACTGAACTACAGGTCTGTCGATGTTTAAATGGATAGTCCACCCAAAAATCAACCTGCCTTTAAAAGTAAGTTGAATAAGTTTTTTGTAACATCTGTAATGAAAAGATGAGAAATGTACCGTTTATTGTCCGAAAAATAATTTTTTTATTAAATGTTGTGAGGCTTCACCTTTGATGACGCAAAGTTTTCCTACGGTGTTCTGTTGAGGAAGTTAGGGGGTGTCGCTAGGGGGTCTGATCTACCGTACGTTTGCGCTATCACACCCGGCCTGAACCAGAATTCAACGATTCCGAACTCCAGGATTTCGAACCTTTAAGCGGAGTTTCCGACGAATGCACGGAGACCTCGACAGAATCGGAAGTATAATAAGGGAACGTGTTACCGTAGGAAGCCGTCCAAGTTACAACTAGATACCATATTTAAGCCAACGTGTCCACACACTGAGCTTATGTCACAGCGATGTATGTCTTTCTGTGTCTGTCTGTCTGTCTGTCTGTCTGTCTGTCTGTCTGTCTGTGGGCCCGATATCTCAAAAACGGCTATTAAGATCAAAATCAAATCTGGTACATAGATTCAGTTTGCAAATTGCAAGAACTTATTAGTTTTTAGTGGGTGGGCTTGCTAACATTTTGCTCATGTGCATAATTAACGATTTCAGAAAAAACGGACATTCACTGAAAAGGACTTCACACACTTTGATGAGATTTGTTACAAATGATGTTCACAACAATATACATCAGCCGTAAAAGGTATTAAAAGATGACATGAACGATAACTGCTAATTTGCATATTTAATGAACTTTCCTTATTAGGAAGATATATCTGAATTGACTGGATCAAAATTGACAAAACTCGGCGGGTACAAGGAAGATACTAAGATATAACATAAGTGAAGGTCATTAAGTATTTTTTTCTTTAGCCACTTCCTAATGTCCATAGTCAATGAACTTTCCTAATTAGGTATATATTTGAATGACTAGCATAAAGTTGACGAAACTTGCTACATATATTGAAGGTACTAATGATGATGTGACTGCCATCAATAAAAAGGAAAGAAAACACGGCAGTCATGTTGAGGGCGCTGCACAGGCAAGCACCATTTCACCTCTTTCCCTGTGGACAAAGCCGCCTCTAAGAAATTAGTTCTATTTTCGATATGGGTTTCGATGTGTTAGATTCTCATTTTTACTCAGAAATTGATGCTTGAAATTGAATAAGAATTTTTCCGAAACAGATTGTCGTACTTCGTAACTTAATCCGTGTCAAAGATAATACACGTGGTTTACTTCAGATTTGTACTGTATTCCTACGCTTTTGCCACTGCGGGACAGAGAAAGCTTAAGAAACTTTGCACTCGTCAAACTTTCTCCTCGTATCAGAATTGTCCTGATTCCAAGGCCTTACAGGTCGCCAGCGAGGTAAATATACATCTCATGTGGTATTTGTCATGAATAGAATTTTACCTACAGTGTATTTTCGCTCAGAATTTACTAATTTGAGTCTTGACTTCATCGTGAATTAGCCAGACAAGTGCAGCGTATATGATCCATACACTTGACTGTTCGATCCTTTGTCTGATCAAATTACAAGACTTCGTTTGCAAATTAGTTTTCAACGAAATCATTGTCGCTTTCTTGTGATTGTACTTTAATTAGTATGTTTTTGACACATTGTATTTTTCGCATTGTATTCCAGTTTTTACGGTCTTTTACGGTCTGTTATGGTCTGAAGGTCTGATGGCCCGATGATCTATAAAGTCGAAGCATATTTCTGGTACTTCGAAACGTGAAGACATCACTTTCAACGGTATAATCGTCTATGTACAACTTAGTGTTTGTCATCGTAATAAACCAGAGGTGACATCAGATCAGTATACAAGAACTCGTCTCAGACTCGTTTTATTCGATAAGGCTTTGGCAATCACAGATGATACAACATTCTTGAAAGTCATAAAACATTTTACTTCAGTCAATTCCTTATTTGCATAACTAATGCACTTTCCCTATTAGGGATATATATCTGAATTGACTCGACCAAAGTTGACGAACTGAAACTTGCTATGTACATTAAAAATTGAAAGTCATTAAACATTTTTACTTCAGCCAATTGCTAGTTTGTATATTTAATGAATTTCCTAATTAGGGATATATCTGAATGGACTAGACCAAAGTTTATGAATCTTGCTACATATATTGAAGATACTATAATACAACATTATTGAAATTCATTAAGCATTTTACTTGAGCCAATTCCTAATATGCATATTTAATGAACCTTCCTAATTAGGGATATATACCGGGATTTACTCGTTCAAAGTTGGCAAAACATACTATGTGCATTGATATATCAGGTTAGTTAATATTGAAAGTCATTTCGCTTTTTTATGTCAGCTAATTTATAATTTTTATATCTAATGAGTTTTCACAGTTTGGCATATACAGCCTGAAGGACTTGACAAAACACAATTACACTTGCTTAATAAACTGGTGATACAATCACAGCAGTCAGAGAAATTTACTATTTTTATTTCAGTTAATCACATATTTGTATTCTTAATGACCTTTAGAATTAATCTGTGGTGAATATTGTTCATGAAGTTGATCATGAATATTAATGACGTTAATGAAATTGCAAACATGTGGCAAACGTTTAAATTTACACGCAACTGAAATATATTATGAAACACGTGAGCATTTTCAGTTCATGACTGGTATTACATGGAGCCATGGAACTAGAAACGGACCGTTTTCTGGCTCCATGATGGAGCTTCGATCACCATACGAAACAAACTCTAACTAAATGGCAAAACATTTCAATTAGCATTGCAAGCTATTATCACTTGTAACAAATTATATTGGATTTCAAACACTCGAAGACAATTGGATGCCGAAATTGCCCCGCCCACCTAGCCGTTGAAAGGCTGGTTTCAAAATATGGACAACTCTTTTATAACAACGAATGTTTTGTCGAAATATGCCAATTCAAAGTGATAGTTTTTCAGTTAATATAAACTTATAACAGGGAAAAGGAGTGGGAGATTTCTGAGATAATTTCAAGCACCGTTGCCCATTGAGAAGGGAAGAAAGACAAAGCGGACGACCGGAAACAGCTGATCTGTCCACTCTAAATGGAGTGTCCCTCAAGCAAAAAATAGCTTTTATACATACTTTCATGTTGTAGGAACACAAACTTAAACTTCAATTTATCCTTTCAACGAGAGACATAAAACATATACTAAATTTCCCTGTACTTATGCGTCAACTGTTCGTGAGCTAATTACAAACTGCAGATCCGAGTCGTCGTTTGTCTGCTCTTAACTTGGTGCAGTGTTGAACACGACCTACTTGTTTACACTTGCTTCAAGCCACAAAACGGCATCAAACAAGTAACAATTCCATAAATATACGAGAAATCCATGTGATTCTGTTCTTGATTGATCAGGCAAAGTGTTCTTGCGCTGAATTTGACAATTTGGCTCGACTGAGCAACCACATGACAGAAAGACATCTTTGTGATGTTTAAGACTTACCAAACGCATTGTCATCCATCGAAAACTGCACAGAAAATAGAGTTGAGCCACATTATTGGTGTCTATAGTTTCCAACAATCGCTTTCTGAATCGATTTTCGTCTCTACAAAAACATGATTAATAGGAACAGGGTGAGTAAAACACCATTTGTAAACGGAAAGGACAGACAGAAATTTTATTCTAGGATCATTCATCTACTATTGTCTCTGCAATATTCTATTCCAGCATTAGCCAGTTTCGAGATTCGAGCGTAGATTGTTGTACAAGTAAAGACTTAGTTGACAAGCTAAATATTGTGTATCTCGGTATGCTGTAGGGAGAAGAACATGGAGGTATGGTAGACATACAAAACTTAATAGTTAAAAATCATCAAAAGTTACAGCAACTGATCTTTCAACGCACAAGAATGAGATCAAATGCGCATAAGTCTGTGATAGATGTTATAAATGTTTACACAGTACAAGACTGTCTAATCTGTGAGAGTATGAAAAGAGCGTCATACCTATACGCTCTAATTACAGATAGTCCTCCCAACGTCTCTGAGAAGTGAGCGAATACCGGAGATTTGGTGATGCTATCTATTCTCTGTAGTTCTCTGATGATGAAAAATGCAAAAAGGAATGAATATTGTTGCAAAAAGATTCAACCCTTGCGCACCAGACGTGATGAAACAATTCCCATCAAAAGCAGATACTATTGTAGGTAAACTTAACTAGCCTTAAAAGTTGAGAAGGAAAACATAGCTTTATTACCCATTATAGTTATGAACGGAATTTAAAGCCACAATAGCAACGAATTTTATGCATTATTTTCATAATTTAATTTACAACCAAAGTTGGTTTGTTTGAATGTGCTAACTTAATGACATGCATAGAAGTATCGCTGCTCGCTGAGACTATGTCTACATGTTTTCACAGGTTAAGAAATAAATTGGTGCCGCACTCGTAAAATGGTGCGCCCATGGAAAAGTACAAAAATGCAGTATTTCCTGCACATACACATCATGATCATCCAAGAAATAAGCGTGATGCTATTTACTTGAATGCACAACATACGATGGCCGACATTTTATTGTCGTAATCTTTATTTTCTCTTTCACATGATTATTTTCTGAAAAGGGGCGGGAAATCTAAAATGATGTTTAAACTTTTGAATTTACATGCCACTTATGACACCTATGACAGTGCCATACATTTCTAGTCTTTAATGGGCCTTATTAAAAGAAAACTCTTGGAAACTCAGGATATTTTGAGATTAATTTTTCACACATTCGCAGTTATTATAGCTTCAAGCGGTCAAGCCGCCATGTTTGGATAAGCGATTTTCAAAAAATTTAGTAATATGGGATTTTTTATTTCCAAAAAACGATTGCAGAGCCAGAGCAAAAATATTTTTTTTCATGAGCATATTTCTACATCTACATTTCATGATCACCGCTGACATCTTTTGGTGAATGTCACAGGATGGAGCAATATTGGCATACCTTGAGACAAACTCTATTGAATGTTAATTTTTATTCGCATTGAGACGGGTCGTTATTCGACCTAGTTAAAAAGTGCCAGTGTACTGACATGAATTTTTGGTTTCCGTAGAAGCTGGAATATGACATTGACAGAAACTGCCATGAACTGGTTTCACTAACTGTTGGCACACAAACCTCCATTCAGCGTCCGTTAAATCGTATTCACCTCATGGTAAAATAAATTGGCTGATTCCACTTTTTGTGTGTGACTTCAGACAAATGTCAAAGTGGATATAGCTGTGCTGCGAGTGTCACTTTGTCTGACATACAATGCACATGATCAGAAATAAAATGTTGACTGCTTACAGTATTCGACAGCAAACTTTTATAAACACTTATCACTTCCTTACCTTGATGTGGTTACATAATATTTCTGAATAAAATAGTACACCACGAGAAAAGGCGCCACTAGTACTATGAACACTGGCGTCACAATTGCGTTGGCAATTAGAGCAGACAAACACAGTGTACCGGTAAGCACTACATTTAGAATACTCCACCATAATTTCTGCAAGAGACATTTTAAGATGTTTGACTGTTATGGATGCATGGATGGATTTCAAATGTGTAAAACTTATACAGATGAATATGCTCTGCTATTCAACTGTATATTAATTTCAGGTATACATGTTGGTCAATGAGTCAGGTGTTCACCATTACTTTATGTCATATTCACCAAAGCATGATTTATTTGGTTAATACTGTGCCTATGTAAAAGGCAATGTTATCGTTCACTTAAACACGATTGGAACTAATTTGGGATGACTAGATCTTTACATTTTTCGAACCTCTCAAAAGTGTTCGGTGCCCTATTGCTGAATGTTGCGATATTACAAATTACTCATAAAAACAAGTGCGTAACTTAAAAAATAAAAGCAGATGAGCTTACATTTGCAGATTTAATCGACATTACTTCACTATATCCAATTATCTCAAATTAGTTCCGATCATGTTACATTTAAATTCTAGTTTTGGGCCAGAATTCACATGTCACAAATAACGATGCAGTTTACACATTCCTGACTGAGTCGAGGAGCTGAATACTGCATATTTCAATATTCTTTGGCTGTGAAAAAAGGAAACCGTGGTTATCACTCAAAACAAAAGTTGTAAAATTGTCATCAAAGTTACAGCTTCTTGCCCTTCAATAGCTACTTTTTCGTCGATGTACATTCCTTGCTTTTGCTTAATTTGCCTAACAAATTTGGGAAAAAAAAACTTGTTTCTCACTCCACTGCTTCTGTTGTCAAATAATTTAAATGGTGCCTACCTGATCGATAATTTGGATGTCATTTGAAAAGCGGTTAAGGATGCGACCAACGGGGGTTGTGTCGAAGAATCTAATTGGAGCATTGATTATAGTACGTAGCAGAGCGAAGTGAATGCGCTTTGCCGCGAAGATAGAGGTCATGACTTGTACAAAAACTGCAGCAATGAGGAAAATGGCGAAAGTTAGCGTCAGGACCGTGTACCCTTGACGGTAATACACTGATTCTTCTTCGATTTCTTCCTGCAGAAAAACAATCCATTATCTTTCAACAAATTTAAATAGAACCAGCGATACTGTTCACTCCAAAATTTACAAATAAGTTAATAAACACTATTACATTCCATAGAAAAACAGTGAAACGGGAAAGTGACGGAAAGAGGAGACAAAAAAATTAAAAGTGAATCATGGATTTTCATTAACGCTTGGCCGAAGAGAAAAATCGCAAAGAAAAGAAGTGAGATGATATTCGTAAAATACATGTACGTGTTCAAGTCAGTGGCGTTTTCCTATTTGGCGATGTAACACAAAAATGTTGTTTTTGAAATATCAAGATGATCAGCGTAAACTATACAATAACACTTCTCAGCATTACTCCTACAACACCTACAACAATTACAGCTGAGAAAAATTACTCATATAGATTCCTATAGAGGAAGGTTCAGATACAAGAAGTGTACATTCGATGCAAACCTAGCGTGCCTCTATATCTAACAGAGTTGTGTTTATACCCAGTGCTGTCATCAGGTTTACCTGTGTCTTGTTTATCGTCTCGAGTCCAGCTTCGGACCAGGCAGACAACCAAAAATTGCAGGCCAGCAAAGCCACGGCTTGTGCAGCCACCAACAGCAAAGTCAACGTTACCAGTGAGAACTTGATCGCCTTCGCGTATGTTCTGTAAACTCTCCATGAAACCGAGCCTGTCAGTCTCTCTTCCTTTTCAATCAGCGTGCCGACGGAACCTGAAATGGTACAGCATGGCAGGCCGAAGGAAGACTCCTATTGAAAAATTTTCGAGTATGTGCAAACCGAATGGGTCACTTTTTGGACAAAAATACCATAAATGGGCGGACTCATGCAATACAATAATGCTAAATGACCCGAAGATAGTCCCCTATAGATATCCTGAATAGTTGCTTAGTTTGAGGCCGTACATGGATAGATAACATCAACTTTGCAAGGAACATCCCCTAGATAATATTTGGAGTATTCCGGGATCTCAGAAAGTACGTTTTCTCAGTAGACTGGCAATAGTAATCGTTCGATTTTCATTTTATTTCACACAAGACAAGAGAACACAGTATCGTTTTGAGTTTTCATTCGATCGTTTGTTTCTTGAAAGTTGAGCAAAAGTACCCGTTAAAACGACATGCGGACACTCAAATCTGATCAAAAGCCCGTGATGCCAAAACAGAAGTTTGTATACCAATCAAATATGGCACTCAATCAATCATTCAATTAATTAGTAAAGTTTATACAACGCCAAAATCAAAAAAAAGTGTTTTGCTCTATGACGCTATATGGCTTAACCACAGTGTACGCTCTAGAGAAAATGTGCGTTTTCAGTTGTTTGTTCGTTTTTATCTCGTTGTTTAGTCTCGTAATATGATATCTGGTATCACATCGATTGTGATCTATTTTATACTCTAGAAATTCCTCTACACTGGACCCGGGTACGGTAAGTTACCTTTTCTCAATCCCTTTTCCCGTTTTTCTTCTTTTGATACATCTTTCTCAAGTTTAAGTCGCTCCTCTCCTGTGCTAAGAATGCGTTCATCTTCTGTATCGGTTTCCCTGTCAGACTCTGAAAGCGTACGTAAACTCGTTTCCCATGCAACGAACATTTCCCGGTCATGTTTCTTTATTTCGTTCAAGTCACCTTCTCGCACTATCTTCCCGTTATCCATTAGAACGACCTGTTTGAATGGTAATTTTTATACGCTCATTAATTTGTAAATGGGGAATTTAAACATGGCATTGTTTCGTCGGTATGGACAAGGTCGCGTTTACGTGTTACACGGGCAACATGAAGCATTTTGTACACAAAATGCGATTCATCGTTTACAAGTGAATTCTAGTCGGGGTCCGATTTCACTTTTCAACAATAACATTAGATATTAATCAACCAATCAAACAGGCAATGTCAACAGGTTGAACATCTGGTATTGTCTTTAGCGAGACAAGACATGGCATTTCCAAAAAAAAAAAAAAAAAAAAACTAAACAAAACTCTTCGTAGTTTTTTTTTTATATTTGTACTTCTGTGTTTTTTATGTTTTCTAGTTGGTGCTGTAATATAATTTTCTTTTGTCTATTACACCTTCATGAAAAGAGGTGTTTCAACTATGGAGTTATCGAGTTTAAATAAAGATTAATAATAATTATAATAATTATGATAATAATTATAATAACAAATACTTATCACATCCACGGGAGCTTTAAACACATAGAAAACAAAGTGTTATACATGTCTCTCTGTGTATTATGGACTACAAGTATGAAACAAACAAAGTTTATTTCTGTACGTCAACATATGAGTTTTTCTTTATATAAATTGGACTTGTTTAATTTAGTGAACATTATCCATATACTTGATCAGGAAAGAGCACAGAGACACATTCCAGACAAAGTCCAAGACAAGACACAAATAAACATACAGATAGAAATACTATACTAATATATATTTTATTGGTAAATACCTTGTTTGCGAATTGTAGCGACTGTAGCTGGTGTGTGACGAGCATCACTGTTCTACCCTGTCTAACAAGTAGATCCATGATCCCGTTTTCCAGGAGATGTGAACTCACGTGAACATCAAGTGCCGATAAAGGGTCATCCTGTAAAAACCAAACAAAGTGCATTATAAAGAAATGCACTGTGAGTTAGGAATCACACAGAGTCACATTATTGGACATCTATGATTGTAATAGACTGGTGGATGGATAATTAAAGTTTCGTCAAAAGTTTTCCAAACGCCTATCTTTCGAGGAGAACTGCTGTGAAAAATGTGATTCGCTCCCTTTTCTAGATTGACCGCTTGGTGAGTAATGTGTTTAAAAACATTCCATTTACCAATATAACGATATCTGTGTTGCTGTAGATAGCTCTAGCTATACTGACTCGTTGTTTCTGTCCTCCACTGAGGTTGATACCTCTCTCACCAATCTCAGTCATATCACCAGCCGGAAGAATGTCGATGTCCGGTTGCAGGGCGCACGCTTGAATGACAGCATCATATCTGCATTGTAATCGAAATTGACAATTAAAAGAGCGTTACTCGGACGTCATAAATTCATATTGGACACAGATTTTCCCCAATACGCAAGCAGACGGAATTCCACACATACACACACACACACACACACACACACACACACACACATATATATATATATATATATATATATATTAGCATTAGTATTTTAGTACAGCAAGGTACATGTATGCACACACATATAATGTAAATTTGTAAACATCAATACAACGTGTTGGAAACTGGCCAAAATATTTGCCAGACATCAGGACTGGTAACTTTCAAAACTTGCCTGTCCTGCCAGAAAGTTGCCTGTCCTGAATTTTTGACAAATCCATTCATTCAAAAAACACAAAACCATTATGTACTTCAACTGTAAACAACTTTATTTTCAACATGAGTATTAACTATGATCTTACAAACAAACTGTTCTGAATTCCACTGTTTCAAATGAATTCTAATCCGGACTTGAATACAAAATTTCTACAATAACAATGCTGATAACACTCTGATTAATTAATTAGTTAATTCAAACACACTTTGCCCTATCGCTCAAACAGTTAAAAGGTTTCACGATAGCGGTTTTAACAACGGGGAAACATTTTTTTAAAATTTGTCTCCATTTTATGCCACTTTATCGTATAAAACCAAGATGCAATCTGTCATCGAATTGGTACCACAATCAACCAAACTGAAAAGATTGCTGAGCAATACAGAAAACATCATCTGGCAAAGAAAATCAAAAACTGAGAAAGCTGCCATATAAGTAATCAAAGTTGGCGGCATGAATTAAATAAACCAATACTCTCCTCAGACCATACCGATTTCAAAGGCCGTTTACAGCAAATATTGTTAACGAAACCATGAAACCTGGGAATGGCTAAACACAGAGAAACAAGATTTATTTCTCGAAGCAGCCCTTCACGACATGCTTTTCAAACGCCGGAAAGAAGGCACCAATATCGACCCGAAATCTATTACAAAGTCCAGGAAAAATTGACACAAAACTAAAAGTTCGGATAATCGATTTAAATGCCTAAAACAAACTAACCGTTGACAGATTAGTACAACATTTACTGTTAACATAACGAGCACTAGCAACGCTCATAATATGCCCTAAAACAAAAATCCTTATAAGCGTCCAGAAACTCCGGTCGATGCTGGGTCATGTTAAACATAATATGACACCACACACCGGATCGCTCACTATAGGCTAACTCTCTCAATAACGAATCTGGCTTCTCCTCCTGGAGGACGAAGATGACTTCATCACACAACCAAACGGATGGGATACAAAACAAGAGAGCGACTGATGAAGGAACCCCATTTTTGGTTCCGAAACACCGTTAAGACGAATCACTCAATCAACAAACGGGTTTACCGGGGACCCAAATCACATGACTAGGGTCAAGGCACTATGGATTCACCGGTGTCTCGCCATGTATTCCACACAAAATAAATGCAATGATCCTTTTATTCACCATATCGTAATACTAAACAATCTTGGTAGAGCCGATGTGTGGAGTTGTCCTCATTTTTCTTTATATCCTTTATATCTTTATATCTTTCCTTTATATCTTTATATTTATAGCACTGGCTGATATCGCGCAAATCTCGCTTAGTGTGAGATTTACTAGTATGAGCGACTTCCTGTTTACCCGTGTTTACATGTCTCGGTTGCATTGCATTCCGGCGTCACACAGTTGCACAGTTTCAGTAGCATAAGCGCGTCGAAGTCCGACATATTGGTATACTACATTTCGTTTAAAACAACATCTAGAAGGAGCTGATCATGATCGATGAGATTACTGGGTATGCCGTATGGGCTACTATCGAGAGCCCGACACACGGACGTGGAAGTACAATTTTCCTCCCGTCCGACTGAAAAGTTACCAGTCTCGGACGGGAGGACGGGCGTAGTTTCCAACGCTGATCAATACAACGTGGGCTTCAAGATAATATTCGCTTCAAAATTGAAACTTTTGCTTAAACTTTCCATATTGTTATATTTAACTATTACCTTCTGAAATCAAGAATGGAAATAGGAGCCAACGTAAAATAATTGGTGCTGGGGAAACAAATCACAAAATATTCATCGACACTTAAAGATATACAGTCACCTGCAATCTAAATATGCCCATATTTGGTAAAAGGGGCGTTCCTTAGTATTCAAAATCCCCATGTGGGGCGCTGTTTTGAAAAAGCGGCCACCCGCTTAAAATCTGTGATTGGTTAGATTTTCTCTTTCCATGGTAACTGTTGCAAAATTGGAACAGGTGACAGTATACCTTTAACATTCAAAATGACTGCCATTCCCGTATTTACTCTGTGCATAAACACCTGATATTTATCATAAATAATTTGCTTTTTCTCTCGACAGTCTGTTATAAACAAGTAAGCACGAGTGGCATCAAGCAACAAGAAAAGACCAACCTCTTCTGGTCAAATGTTTGTCCAAAAAGAATGTTGTCTCTGAGCGTCGCATTCTGTAACCAGGCTTTCTGGGGTACGTAGGAGATACGATTTCTTTCTCTGCAATAAATTAACATGGATTTAATCGGATAAAGTAGTGAAAATATAGTAGCAAAATAAGGGTGAACCTCCATATTTTTTTTTCTCGAACGGAGAGTGCGCAAACCCATTCACTTTGAAATGTGTCGTTTGCCCGCGCTGTAATTTAGGTTTTACAGTACCGCCGAATTTCGTCAAATGATACTTGCTGCTTGGGCGCGGGAATAGCAAAAGACTAATGAGCGTTCATCAAACGGAGATATATTTCGGTCAGGCGACTGGCAAAGTATGAGAACAAATCGATCCCACACTAGTGTCCTCTCACACTCCCAGCGTAGTAGAGACGTGAGAAATTTAATCTACTGTGTTCTCTATACGTAATTCGGGTTATTGTCTAATAGTATCCATTTCGTTTCTAAGGGTACTTATGATCGGAAGAAAGGCTGTGACTAGTAAATATGGCATTTTAGTGTTTTAATGATACGTAACTGACCTCATCGATAAAAAAATCAACGAACGTCTACCCTGCTGCAGTTTCCTATTTAATCTATAAAATATTCTGCCAGTATCTCCCTACACTTTTCGACAAGTTTCTCCTGGTAAGGCGTGCAGCCGGTATCTCATTTTTTGCACATATGCGTATTGCAATGAAAAGCAACATGAAGCTTTATTTCTCTGTTAGAAGTATTCAAAGTTTAATTTACCTGTTGAATTGCACAGATCCACTAACTGTAGTCATTTCTCCCAAAATAGCGGAAAGCAACGATGACTTGCCACTTCCCACAAGTCCAATTACAATGACAAATGATCCTGTATAAACAGCAATATGAAAGATAATCATATATGTCACAAGGTTTGCCATTCATCATTTTGTCAATTTGCACAACAAAACACAAATGTAGAAATTTCAGCACGCAAATTTACATAAATTACAAGACAAGGTGTTTAAATAATTAAGCTTAGTGTCTTACCGCAAGGAACACATAAATTGATATTTGATAACGCTGGTGATGATCCCTCGTAATTCCAAGAGAAAGTCCCTCCAGTTATCTAAAGATATCAAAGATAATGTAACTTGGCGAAATAATGTATGTGATCAGCAGAATATTATGAGCGTCATCGTACGTATGTACACACATAATTACCCACACATGCGTACGTGTATGCACGCGCACGCATACACACGAAAGTACGTACTTACGTACATAAATACATACATACATACATACATACATACATACATACATACATACATACATACATACATACATACATACATACATACATACATACATACATACATACATACATACATACATACATACATACATACATACATACATACATACATACATACATACATACATACATACATACATACATACATACATACATACATACATACATACATACATACATACATACATACATACATACATACATACATAACATAACATAACATAATATAACATAACATAACATAACATAACAACATAACATAACGTAATGAACATATAGATCTAAAACGCGTTTACCTGGAAGGCAATATGTTCAGGAAGGAAACATTCAATGTTTTCGGTTATGAATGATGATTCCTCTTTAAAAGAGCCATAATCTACAGGGCCACCACTTTTCACAAGGGCAGTCCTATCGGTTTCTTCCCTTGTATTTGAAATAGGCTTTCTCGAGTTTTTGTTGAAGTAGACACCATAATCATCCGCGTTGGACTTCAATGGTTCCGTTCGATCATGAATCTGACAACAGATATTACAGAACGGGAAAAAATGAAGAAAATATTTGAACCACAATTCTACAGGCGAGTAGTCCTTGATACATAACCTCACTGAAGAAAAGTGCATGTACGAAAATTCAAGTATTTTGTTAAGCCAGCAATGACAACGCTAGGCCTTGTCTCGAAAGAAGGTACCGTCGCGTTTAAGAATGAAAGTACTTAATGTATATATTTAAGCCACGCTGACGGGAAATTTATTAGGGTGAACTATAAATAGCTGCTTCACCCGATCGGCCAGCCATTTTGGAATCTCCAAAGGAAGAGGTCATAATGCAGAATAGGGAAAGATTGATAGTCAAATTAATCCATAAAATTTTAAATACACATGTTCGTCCTTCATTATTGCAATGCTCCCATACTTACTGAAGATCTTCCCTTTAACAAGCTTGAGGAGATTTGGTTGACAGGCGTATGTTTTTTATGAAGGTTCTTTTAAAAATACATCCGCCATCGAAACTCCGGGATGCCAGAAGTACACACAATGACATGAGAGGCACAGTTTGATTTGCATGAATCTATATCAACTTTAGCAGAAAACGAAATATTACAGAAATATGGGGCAAAATTATACATGTTACCATGCTTTCACCGTCATCACTGTCTTCCTCGTCCAAATTAATATCTTGAAATCCTCTGGTCTGGGGCGGCAGTCCGTTCTCTGACCTTCCCATCTCTCTGTAGTCGAAGAACTGCCGCAACCGTCTGATCGAAGGTACAGCGTCGGCCACGTACCGTACAGACTGTGCGAAAACTATTAGCGGCAAGTTAAGTTGAGAAAAAAAAGCGAGAGCTACGAAAGCCTTCTCAGGTGTCAATGGTTCTGGACTCAAGAATGAGTATGAAACAAATGCCTTTGAGTGAGGTGACAGATATAGGAGAGAGAGAGAGAGAGAGAGAGAGAGAGAGAGAGAGAGAGAGAGAGAGGCTGATGTAACACAAACAAGGAATAGATAGCGAGTGGAGAGATATAATAGATATTTCAAAAATTGGTGTACCTGAAGTCTCAAACTTGCATAAACAGATATTATTGAAACCTAAATTTGAACTATTTCTTGCTCTAGTGTTTGTGGACAAACCTGACTCTATGTAGATGCTGCGACACTGTTCTTTAACATTTCAAGTGATATATGCCCATACGTATTCCTTGACCAAAACAAAGGTATCGCGCATAGCCAGATGATGTATCAACTTGTTATTAACATGACAATTCATGAACACCCGGTCCACGGACTCTGGGTGAGTATGCCGACGAAAATTTCGGTTCACAATCTAAAAGTTTACTTACCAAAAGTGAAACTATTGCTGTCGTGAGCATGGACAGTGATACTGTAAGACAACGAAAGTATACTGTTACGCTATTGTAACAGTGTTGAAATAAGTAACGCGTGATTGTTCACGTACAACGTACGATACCCACTCTACAACAGCGAGTTCAATATTCTATAGTTACTTAATGGCATTTAGAACAAGCCTTCGTCAAAACCTATATTGAACGTAAAATATCTAAAAACTACTCACCCGACCTAAATCCGTAGTTTTCACGTAATGCTTTTATCATCGAGATATGACAAAATAAAATGACCTCCCCATAGAAGGTCTCAACAATGGACTTTTACATACTCGGTATTCCATCGATATTGAATATGTGTACGCAAGTTAGGGCACTTACAGATTACGCTCATGCAGATTCCAATTTTGATTAGTGACTGAACTTGCTTGTCTCTCACAACTTCTATTGCCTTGCAAAACATAACTTCCCAACCGTACAATTTGACAAGCTTCATGCTTTGTAGAGTCTCGTTGATTTTCTTCAACCTCTTGTCGGAAACTTTCTATGGTGGCAGAAAATAGAATACAGATATTAAAAGCTAGTAATAATGGGCTTCATTGTTCATCGAAAGAACAAAATCAAATTCACGAACGATAATAGAACTTCCTATGACTTAGCCGGCTAATACTTGTTCGAAAATAGTCGTCGAATTGCGTTCGAAAGAATACATTATCGTCATTTATTTATCAGTAGACTTACATGTAGATCAGGGTCCACCGATTCTTAATCAAATAAAAAAGCTACCCTGTTAAAAGGTCAATAAAGTTGCGATTTAGATATCGCCAAAAGCGTAGACATTTCAGGCCAGGCAACAATTTTATTCGTGGTGTGTGCTGTCCGAGAGAGAGAGAGAGAGAGAGAGAGAGAGAGAGAGAGAGAGAGAGAGAGAGAGAGAGAGAGAGAGAGGGGGGGAGAGAATTGGGGAGGGGAGAGCCCGAGACAGACAGACAGAGAGACAGACAGAGAGACAGAGACAGCCATACAAGCAAACAGACAGACAAAAGACAGACAGAGATAGGGTCAGAAACTTATTTATGTTCTTGCTTTTTTCTGCAGTAAGCAGGTACTTACCAGTACTTCGGCTTGAATTCTTGCAAGTTTACCCGACACCATAAATTGTATTGGCAAGAAAACAATAAAGAATGATGCCCCGATGAGAGCCGAAACTCCTATTTCCATGTACAACAAAGCGAGTATTGCGACGACCTATGGAGTGTGATTACAGATGTTAAACCTACAACACTGAGCCACCACTGTTATTGTTTATGCGATGATATTCTGCAGGTAAATATTCTCACGAGGCAAATTATTCAATAGTGCACGTGCAAGGCGTCACAGTCTAACAGGTCTATAGATCTCTCTGTTGGCCTATAGAAACGTACGCTGAGCACAATATACACTTAGCAAATGTTTCGGAACAAGTACTACAGGAATACTTGTATGGATACAATGTAGACAGATACCATTAATAGTTTTATCTGGAGTAGACGATCTCACTTGAAAAATTGGCGAGGCCGATACCCCGTTTTGTTTTGGTTAGTTTTTTGCTTTGTATGTTGATTGGTGAACATGCTCCAGTAAGACTACAGGAATTAAATATCTTATCGTCAGGCTATGAAAGTGCTATTCAAGTTAAGTTAAGTTTGGCAATAATGCTTTATAGAAGCTTAAAAGTCAGGTGCCTTTCACATGCATATTAACTAAAGTTTGTCATCGACGACTGATGACTTACAATATCTATCTATCTCTACTGTTACCTCCGATGATTTTGCTGCATTCATAGTTTCCTTCTGTTTTCGTTTGGCACTCTACTTCGGATCCCGAGATGTGTGTCTGTCAAAGTTCATCGATTGTTAACAATGTTGTCGGACAAGCAATACGAAACATGTTCCTGGTGCTTACCAGAAATGGGATCGGCCAGATTCCCATCTGATACTGAGTACACCAGAGAATTGCCATAGCGTCCACTGACATGTGATTAGTGACTTGTCCAACAGTCATATCGCCACTCGATAAAGCTGAGGCTGGGAGGCGAAGGGACTTTTCGTAGGTATATGCCTGAAATTAGAACAAAACCATTAATAATGCTGATCACGACTTACCTAGTATCACACCAGGTGCAAGACATCGGTTATTATCGATAGAAATTCAACAAAATAATCACTTTCATTGGCATATGTTTTTATTTGCGCCTGAGTTTAGGGATGGACCATTTGATATCCGGGGGGATGGGTCTGGAAGACTGCGGCTACTTTTGAAGAAAGGTCAAGCAAAAGATGACGGAAAACTTAGAAAAGAAAGATTGTCAGTAGACATGAAGTTAAAAATTAAGCCCCGACAGTTACGTTCGGTCACTACTTTTCAAATTTCACCCGTTTGGTGCTCAACTTTTATATTTCCAGGCGCCCCGCTTTCATGATATCTTTAATTTCGAGTACGCATTTTGGTCATCTTATTTTGATGACATCTTATTTCATTAAATTTCAATTCATTAATGCCCCGTTATAATGACGATTACAACTCACACCTTTGATGGGATTTTTACATGTATGCAGTATTTTTTTTAATTTGATACAATCTCCACTAGCTGTATCCTTTTTGCAATTTTTCATAAGATGATTTGAAATAAAATGCTACTTATATGAAAACACGTCCAAGATTTGACCACAGAAAATTGTTCAAATATTGCCAATGAGTGTTTATCTTAGATTCAAACAAATAATTTTCGAGTTGCAACTCAAACATGACCGTCGTATGTGTATGCATGCGTGTATATATATATATATATATATATATATATATATATATATATATATATATATATATATATATATATATTAGAAATTAGAAGATTAGAAAACTGATATTTTCAAAGGCAGTATGGCTTAATAACAGAAATCAAAATATTTCTGTCAAGGTGGAATGTTTTCTGATATTTTAAGAAAATTGCAAAAAGAAAATAGCTAAATTACATGGGACTTTCAATTTATTTGTTTTGCTTCCTCTACATTTCCTCATCCTTACACCTGAATACATCTTGACTACTCAATTTAACCTTGTCTACATAACCTGCACTGGATATCCTGTGTCCCTTCTTGTTCTCTGCAATGATGTACCATGCTTATTATGACTTGTCTACAAACGTATTTGTTGTACATAAAAGGGTTGCGGCACCCAACCCAATATTGAATGTTTCCGTAACGCTTTGTTTTCAATGTCCCGCGGCTTTGAGCACAACATTTCCAATGTAATTAGACAAAAGTGCATTACATTGTCTTAAAATAGACCTTTTTGATATGTTTTTAATGATTTAACGCAATTACAGGATACACGTCTGAAGTTCCCGGTGACAGTTGCATTTCACAATAAATAGCCAATAGTCATACCCTCAATTTGAACTTTTCGAAAAATTAGAAGCCCAAAGCATTTTTGCAGAATATACATATATATTCAGAAGCTGCATTTTTTCTTGGCATTAACAAAGAGTGCTACTGAAGTGTCCTTATCTAAATCGCCAAATATAAATTTTTTTCAATCGGGATTTTCATTTGTCTCCGCCGACAAGTAATAATGGGATTTTTTTAGTTTTTATTTTTTTTTAAATTTAATATTTAGTCTTGATGAAAACTGCGTGTTTAAAACACTCAATATGGTCACCAAATGACTCTACTTTAGTAGGTGACATTCAAAATTTCCTGCATCAGGAGAGAAACTCCCCCTAACCTCTCCCTAGGAAAGGGATTAATTGCGTCATTTTGCAAATAATTCCACTCATTCTTCGAATTGTGCCGTTTTTAAAATCAAGAGTTGGTTTGTGCCACTTGCTTTCAGCCTATGACCAAGAACAAAATTTAACAACTACAAGTGGTTGTGGGATTTGTTTACAGATTAAAATCGACGATGTTTTCTTATACTTATAGCCTTCCATTAGTAATCTTGGTACAGTATAAGGGAAGTAATAAACAGTTGCAAGAATTTGCTGTTGAAAAACAATATTTCCGAGTGAAGCACGGAGTAAATATGTTGCTCCAAAGTCAGTCTTCTAGGAAGCCCCCCCCCCCTTTATATCTAATGGCCCACCCCATATTGCTGCTGCTGGAGAGTCAAAGTCCGATATTTTATGGTTGCCATCAAAGCATTGGCGCAAATGACTACCATTAAGTTAATTTTTATGGTTTGCAACTACCAAAATTCTTACTTTCACATATCGGTGACAGAACATCAACGTAGTTCAGACTAAGTCCTATCTAAACTAAGTGAGCACGTAACTAATTTACACAGTACGTATAAGTACAGGCACATCCCCTGAAATGTGTTAAAAATGATCAGGTAATCTTCATGTGACTTGAAGCCCGGGCCATTCACTATTTTTCAGCACCGGGTCTAGAATTCAAATCTGTAAGTGTTCATTTACTTGAAAGGCTGTTCTGGCTTGCAAACCACACCAATCAGTGATATTACACCCATATTGTAGGAAACTGGCTCTGGCAATGACCACGATTGGCATGCAAGCAGCTAGGACAAATCCATTGTTGAAGAACTCATTAACCGTAACGTAGCAGACCTAATGATAGACGAACAGACATGTTAGTGAAACATTTACACAGACTATTCTTGCTTTCCGCGAATCACTCTCAAGAACACAACACAGAACACTGCACATGCGCTGAAATGTTTTGTCAAAGGAACTCCTAAATTATTCTACCTTTAGCTGGCGTTGTTGGCATACCCACATTGTATTCTGAATAAAATGCTATATCTGTGTAGCTCATGACCACGGTCTGATAAATTATTGAGAATCAAGATAAAGACAGCAGGGGGTCCGCGGCTGGCAGGGCTCCATCGTTGTCTCGTGCATAATGCGGAAAAAAGTCTACCAGCAAGTTGAAAGATTCGCAAGACTGCTGAGAATAGATCACTAAAACCCTGAAAAATCACCAAGTTACGTACACTCACATTCATTATGGATTCATTAAACAAGAAAGTCGAATGGACTACGGCTTATCTGACGAAAGCGCAATACTTGGAGAATTATAAGTCCTCTGGCCTAATAACTGCATCGCTGAGAAATGTATCATTTCACTTAAGTTGTGGAGGTTTCCTCTATCGCTATTGCAAATACAAGTGTGTTAGGCGAGTATCTGACAAAACCGTGCTTAGGTGACAAAGCCCGCCTCATTAAGTTATAACGCTTGTTGAAAATAAATCCAAATCAAAGTACATGCATTTCACGCGACAATGCGATCACATGACATCAACACTACAGGATCTCTAAATCTAAAACATTTCACAAATTCGCAAATGGTCAAAAGTGATTGCGTGAGATCACTGTTCCCCGTTATTTCACTCATACTTTGTGGCCAACAGACACCGACCGTCATCATCTTAGGGGGTCGGATTAGAGCGCCGCTTCTTACCCGCCCACCGTCGCTTGTAGATAAGTATAAGGCGCACGATCACTATTAGGTGGGAAAAGGACAGAGGGGTGTACCTAAGCTAACCACGATCGACTGTGACCCGCGCTCCTGGTTACTAAATGGGTAATATGAGCGACATCTACCTTAATGATGGCAGAGGTAGTTTTTCTCGCCGACAATGGAGAGCCTTCTGCGATTGTTGTGAACATTCTCTTGGCTATAGTGTGTGAAGTCGCTACTGTGATGTCTTCTCTCCATCTCCAAATGAGATGGCATGTGCTTCCATAGAAAGTACAGGTATTTACCCTACTGTCCAGGATGCTCATTGAATGAATTGATAAATGCTGTACACCAGGTCTCATTGAATGAGACAAGATACATGTTTATGTGTTAATCTCATTGAATGTGACGGAAGTTTACGGCTAATGTAGCTTTTAGGGACCAAAAGTGTGCAACAGTGATTTTTTTCCAAAATTAAATTGAATAAGATGTTTACTTTTCGTGTTGCCCTTTTTTAATTTCACGTACAAACTTAGGTGTTAATACGCTGTCTTCATGTAATACGACTGTTCTAAAGAAGTTTTTTTAACAGTCATTGGTTAGTTTTGGAGCAGATTATCGCCAACGATGATAATTCTACAAAGCATGTTTTTTCTATTCCAAAACTTAAAAAATGTAATGAAGAGACCACGTTCGAAATTACGGAAATATAATTTATCAAAAAATAAAGAGGAAGTACGAAGGTCATCAAGTATGACAATCTTCTCCCAGTCGAGCGCATCTCAGACGAGCACAATTACTTTTGTCGATCATGGGAATCTAGTGTGTAGAGGAAATATGTTTCACGGTACTGTTTCCGTATGCTTATGTTTAGAACCACGAAATTGACTGCAATCGCAATGGAACAAGAAATTCCACAAACTTAGTACAATGATACATTCCTTAAGCTGAAGCGATTTGGCAAAAAGACTCCTTAGGTTACTGGCTTCGTGGATGCGTACGTTTTGTCAGATACACTTGCCTTCCACATATGCGTTATGATCTCGCAGGCATACTGAGTCTTTGGAATACCGCGCGAGAACATAAAAAATTGTGTTAAATGATTTACGGAACACATTCCAGAGAGATTTGCACCTCATTTTAACCCACCTTGATACGAGAACCTGTAACAAATTTACTTAATGTAAATAGTCTTTATTAATTCTTATATTCTGTATCAAGGAATGAGAATCATCGATGGATTATTGGCCACTTGAGATTTAAAATAATTATTCAACATGAAATACACTGTAAAAACTTATGAGCAAGTTTCCTTACGTTCTCTGCGCTTTTTTTTTCATCGTAGTACCACAAAGCCGAATATGTCACGATACCGCCAATGATCAAGGGGAAGGCTATTATACAAAAATCTGCCAGCGCCTTGATGGTTACACCAAGAGTAATATTCCATCCGTATGCCCTCAGGTAAGCTCTCCACAGAGATGGCACGCTGTTTGTCTTCCACGCTTTTTCCTGGGCAGCATCGGTAAAAAAAATAGAAAGGTAGACTTATATTACTTTTAAATATAAACTTCTGGACAATGGCTTTAATATTCATGGGATTTCATTTTCCCCAAACAAACAAATTTGTCAGATGCAACTGTAACTATGAGGGAAAAAAACTATTTTTGACGGACTAAACTTTATAATTTTGGCAGTACAACTTTAATTTTGTGGGCACAACTCTTTATAAGAAAACAAACTCTAATTCTGGTGGACGCAACTCTAATTTTGGCGTAATCGACTTTCTGATTTTTGCAGGTTCAACTCTAACATACTTTTGTCTTAATTTATTCAAAGTAAGCACTTTTAATTCTTCTTCAAAAAACTTCTGTTCTTTCGTGAGTAATATTTTAGTATTTTGTAAGAAGTTGTGCTTGACAACGATTGATGTTTAATATTTAAGTTTTCCTTTTGCATAATACAAATTAAAGCTTCAATACATAAGAACAAGTTTATTTATGAAGACTATCCAATTTGTTTTTTGAAGAGTAATGCTTTGAAATATTAATTTCAGAGAAGAAAAGGTCAATTTTCAAAAGCTAACTTCAGTTTTTCCAAGACTAAAATTTCAATATTTTGCATGAATCTTTAATATAACATGGAAGTCTCTTTTTTTCGAAAATTTTCTTTTACACAAGTTCATTTAAATTTAATTTCAAGTCGCACAACTTCTTCGAGGGAAAGAGTTCTATTGTCCTATAACTCTTTTTGTGAGGGCGCAGTTTCAGGTTTATTGCAAACTTGCTTTTGAGATGACAAATACATTTCGAGACAGCAAAATACATTTTACCGCGGCGGAAGTGAAGTTATCCCAAATATTAGAGGAAGTTGCGGTACTATGAGTGCACAAACTACGCAAACTGATGAGATGGCTATGTTGCACTGAGCAGTTTCTAGTTGAATTCATGGAGGTAACGTCTATTACCTCCATGTTAATTTCGACTGACTTACGTCATCGGTCAAAAATTGGCAGACCCTCAGTATCAGTCAACAGTGACTAACTCTTTAAATAACGATCTGGCTTCTCTTAAAGAGAAGACGACTAACACACAATCAAACGGAGGGGATACAAAACAACAGAGCGACTGATGAAGGGACCGTTATTTTGTCCCGAACACCGCTAAGCAGAATCACTCAAACATAAAACCATCATTCTTCGGGATCATGGTCACACGACCAGCACTATCGATTCAACGGTGTCTCGCCATGTATTCCACACAAAATAACTACAATGATGAAGTCATTCACTACATCGTAGCACTATTACACGGTAGATTCGATATGTGAAGTTGCCTTCATCATCCCGCTCTAGTGGCAACTCTTGAGCCATATTCGCCATGTTACATGAAGTCAGGCAGGGTTGTCTCGGAGACACTGGCTCGTAAACTTGGATGTTGCATGGTGGGTTTCTTTTAACTTCTGCCATCGCCACAATGAATTTTTGCACTTGTCAGAAAAATGTTTTACCCCCAAGATGTTACTCTGTCGCACTAAAGATTTTGAGTTTACTATGCATAATAGGTAATTGGCCCTCACTTGAAAAATATGTCTCCGTGAAACTACACTGCGCCCTCAAGAACAATAAGTTTGACTGTCCGTCCTTTATTTCTTTTTATTTATCGTATTTTTGCACAATACAAATAGTTCAGTTTTACCAAATGCTTAAGGTTCCAAGACAAGAAATTGACCTTTTTAAGCTAACAGTTCCCTGCTGGTTAATAAGCTCAGAACCCCTGTAAATTATACATTTTCTGAAAGCCTAGATATAGGGAAACATTTTGGTTACCATAGTGTCACCATTGTTTACATAACTATCACGTGACAGGTAATTTGCATTACTTTCAAAAATCGGTTTTCCCTATGTTTTAGTTTCAATGCTTTGAGATATAAAGCTGAAATTTGTGTGAGTGCAAGCTGTTATAAAGATCTTCCAAAATATGTCTCAGAATTTTTTTAAACCTTCTAAAACAATTTGTATGCCAGAAAAACTTCCAGAGGGGTGAACTTAACCCTAGTTGATTTCTTTAAAATTGCGCTCCAAAAAAAGCTAAGCAAGATATAAAAAATCTGAGACACACTTTTGAAGATCCTTGTGACAGCCTGCATTCCAGAAAATTTTAGTCATATATTTTGGCGTATTGAGACAAAACATAGGGAAAACCGATTTTTGAAAGGTTATGCAAAATTACAAAGGGCCGAAAAAGTCGTATGCAATCCATCAAGATTGCTGTTGCCGAACAAATCCTTTTTACTGTTTGGATTTTCATTCTGCGATTCACTGCTAAAAATATTAGCCACAATGTCATAGTGCAGTCGACAACTCTTGGCCCGTGTGCGTTGTTTACAGTCACATTAACTGTGTTGGAGCACAGAGAAATCATATATCGGAAATCCAATACGTTTATGCGAATGGGGCAACAAGGTCAGGGGCGTGATGCGAAAAGATATTGCAACGATGTTATGGCGCTTTCTCCCGTAGCGAAACATTGTGATATGAATCGAGGTATATAATGATAAACGTGAATGTTGAATTTGAAATGTTGTTTAAGCTTGAAAGTTTCTCACTCACTTTCTTCTCAGTCAGGGCACTTGATTACTTCATACAAATTGCTACCTCAAAGTGTATTTAAATTTGTTGTGAGTCGCAAGATCTAAAGCCAAATATCGGTAGCATTGAGTATAGTGATTAGAGAAAACATACCCTTGATTTCCCAAATTGTGAATGCAAGAGAATGAATTCTTAAACGTGGAACAGAATGTTGATATGTTTGCATACCTGTTCAGAACTATATGCATCATCGAATACCCTGTAGACATTTTTACATTCAAAATCTTCCGGTACGCAGCCGAGATCAGATATCTCTAGTGGTCGTTTATATCCAAGAGCAAATAGCCAGCTCATCGTACTGAACAACACCCTCTGTAAAAGACTGTTGTACTTATAATGGTAAAACAGCTTTTTCTTCTTCAAGTCAGCAGGGCAGTCCTTCTCAGTGTACCAACAATGGAAAATCTGAAATGTGAATTTATATCGTTTAGAGGGATACGTAGAAAGGTTGAGAAAACTATGCTTACGGAGAAGCACGGAGAAGCATATGACGTGATATTTTATAGCTAGTTTCGACTTAGATATATCGAATGTTCCCTGTTCATCGGAGTTAAAATAAATCTATCGAAAATCAGACTGTGTGTAAGAGGTTGTGACATTTTAACATCGGTTGTTCTTGCTTCTCACGTTCGGGCGCTATAGGGAGGGCGACACTAGCCATGTTAGAAATAGGGCACAGAACATGCGAAGATTAAAAGGTCACGACTCCTTGACATTCGTTTACTCAGCCTGGGAACAAACACGATAGGTAAAGTAACACCAGTGACATGAATGTGCTCACGTGGTTTAAAACAGGTTCATTACATATATGTAATGAACCTGCTGTAAACCACGTGATATAGAAGTACGCTTCACAGAACAATCGGATATCTGTCAGATCATTGTATGTAGCAGGTTTCATCAACTTTCGCTCAGTACTCTCGGTGTTAAATCACTAGTTACAAAACTCCATTTAATGTGCAAATGAGCTGTTTATTAACTTGATACTGCTCAATGCTTCATGGGACAATTAGATATGTAGCAGATCAACATCTGTAGCACGTTTCATCCAATTTAATGATGTACCTTCGGAGTAAAAGTCGGCCAGCGGCTTACTGACTACGCTTGCGCAGGTTCATAATATACTATGCGAGTAACCGGAAGTGTACCGTGCTGAATTCATGGACGCCGTCATGTTTTGGGGTTTTTTAGTGCTCCTAAATAAACAAATACGAAACGTGCACAGTATCATTATATTATATATATATATATATATATATATATATATATATATATATATATATATATATATAAGTATTATTATCCGCCTTGTCACTGATACAAAATATCGTTACTATCACGCCTAAAAAAATAGAAAAAGAGATAAAACTGTCGTCCATATGAACGAGGATATACGCAAAGACTGCTAGGATCGAACTTTAGAAAGTGCCCTCTGTTTGAACAATTTGATGCAAAAATTGGCAGTTTTTAGGCCGAACCAAAAAAATTGTGCTGTTCCGATAACCCGACCTACCCTATTTTTTACCGACCGACCGACCGACCCTAAACTTTTTATAGCTACGTAAACAAGGAAGTTAAAAAGGAAAGGAAAAACCGTAAAATCACGCGTTCGTTGCTTGGTATTTGATTTTTGCTTGAACGAGGATGTCTTTTATGGTTTTTTTTTCCTTTTATATGTGTGATACATTTTAACTGGAAATATTGTTGCCAGTGTTTGACCGCACTGAACCCCTTAAAAATAAAAATAAAAATATTTTGGAAAAAATTCCTGCCGACCTACCTACCCTATTTTTGAAAACCATGTTATCGAAACAGCACAATTTATTTATTTATTTTATTATATATTTATTTATTTATCTATTTATTTATTTTTGGCTTAGACAGAACGCTAATTTTCGGCGCGCAAATGAAATTTAGGCAGCGCAGTTACTATTGCAACGATGATGGCACAATACGTACCTTGAGAAACACAATAGGTTGTTATAATGGTAAAAATTGCCAATTTATGTCCCACATTTGTTACATATAACACAGAAAATATATGCCTGCAGGGTCTGACTTTGTGCAGTTCTGTGAACTGCTTTAATCAAAGGGTAAATTCATGAGTACAGTGATCATACAAACGTATATAGCAAGTAACAATTAACTCTATTTAATTCTTTACTATTAATAATCATGAATCAATACAAATAAAATTCCTAATCTCAACCCCTTGCGCGACACCAAGGGCTGAGCTCTATATGCTATTATCACTAATTACAAAGTACATTAAATATGCAAATGAACACTTTAAATACTTCATGACATGATCAGATATATGTCGGATCCGTACCTCCTTCAGATTTCATCAAATTCGATGCAGTTATTTCGGAGTTAAATGACTAATTGCAAATCTTAATTAAATATGCAAATGAGCTATTTATTAACTTGACACTGTTCAGTGCTTCACGCAAGAATTATATATTTATCAGATCAATATCTGTAGCAGGGTTCACCAACTTTAGTGTAATAATTCAGTTACATCACTAATTATAAAGTTCATTATATATGCAAATGAATCTCCAATTATCTTCACACTACTAAATGCTTCACAATATGTTCAGATATCTGTCGGATCAGTATCTGCAGCAGATTTCATTAAATTTGATGCAGTTATTTCGGAGTTATATGACTAATTACAAAACTTCATTAAATATACAAATGCTTCTCAGTTCAGTTAGATATCTATGTGATCAATATCTGTAGCAGGTATCATCAACTTTGGTTTAAGAATTTTGGAGGTATAGCACTAATCATATTAGTTCATTAAAATGCAAATGGGAAGATAATCGACATGATACTCAAAGAATCATCAAAATGTTCTGAGATTGTCATCTGTGAAAAGTTTTATGAAATTTTGTGTATTATTTTTTGATATTTTTATATATGTCGACACTGTCATTACTGTCTCCATAGGAAAGCATTGTATGGAAAAAATGATAGTTCATAACTTCATTAATATGCCAGCCACACTAATCAAAATCTAATCAGTTTTTGCAATTAGCATACAGTACCTGATAACAAATCTGACTTGAATCCGCTTTATAGCCGTTTTTGAGCTATCGTGTAAACAGAAAGACAAACAGACACACACACTCACACACACACACACACATCGCTACGACATTAGCTCACGTGTGTGACGACGCGAGACAAAATTTGATGTGTTTTCGCAATCACTGTAGTCTTTTCGCGGATCCCCCTGCAATTTCAATCACCACATAATCATCTACAAATCGGGCCTTTGCGGTATCGGCACAGTCTCGTGTCTTCTACAATTCTCCTTTGCGCCAAGGCGCACCGTAGACGTGCGTGGACACGCAAGAAACTGTTGGCGCAGGGGAGAATTTTAGAAGACAGGCGACTGTGGTATCGGTGGCGGGGAGGGCATTAACCGGGGGCATGAAGCGTCCGACGTCAAAAACAGCCGGCCCCGAGATCCGACCATAGATCCGGGGTTACTGTGTAACTTGACCGTAACGTTAAAATCAGTATTACTTCCGGGATCTGTTTAAGTTCAAGCGCCCAATGTTCTATTCTACATAGGAATATCTTACCTTTGTTCGTAAAACGTTGAATTCTAACATTAGTAAGCATGAGTATATAACGATGCTTACAAAAATAATATCAAGTCTCATGATCGAAAGGTCAAAACCAGTTTCATCTATTTGCTGGGTCAGTCTGACACTGTCAATGGCAATGGCAGACAGCCAATACAATACCAACAACCAGGTCAAATGAGGTCGATTCCAATGTTCCAGGTAGTTATAGTACACCAAACTTATTAGTCCACAGAGCAGTGCACACGACTGGGGTACATACAGATGCGGTTGAGTTACAGAAGTCAAGGCCAGATCTATTAAAACTCCTTCGCCGACGCCACAGAGTAACACTAAAATCAAGAGAGTGGACAATATCCACTTCCGTTTGTGTCCTGGATAGGGTATCAGTTTTTTCGATGAATAGTCCCGTTGAACTGAGCAACATCTATACATGCACAGCACTAGGGACAGAAGGAACAGAAAACAAATGTGGACTCCACCGTAGGCACTGTCGAGAATCCGTTGATTATAACGGCAGGTTGTTGAATTATCTGCCATGGCCGTGATAGCCCACTGCCACTCACTCAACTACGCTGTAACGGAGGTCGAGATCAGGGAGCTTTCAATAATTATGGCCGACGGGTGGGGTGGTAAATTAATAATCGTGATTTGCTGAAGAACACAATATTGCAGCCAGGTCCAGGATCAATCTCCTTAATAGTAAGAGGATACTCGGGCCACTGCGTCGTGACAAAAGCTGAAATATATTTTACAATATATTAATGTAAATAATATCAATTTAAATAGACTTACAATATAAAAACATAAACCTTAATATAATTCTTGTTCGTTATATTCTAAAAATTGGAAATCTTTACACTTAGGTCGCAGGTACGTTTCATATCTATTCCTCTGCTTGTATTTACCAAGATAATTTTTCTTTCCTTCTTGAATGACGGTTAGATGTCAACAGAACAGCTATCCAACAGCACAAATTGAACTTGTAACATAGAATAGAACCCCATTTAACATCTAGCTTCACCGGAGGCTTACCTCGTCTCTGTCAAAGCCTGTATGGAGCCCATCATTCAGGCTCTGCAGACACAGGTTATGCCAAAACATGCTTTTATAACAAATGTATTCACACTCATATGAAATTATTTACCGAAAAAAAAACTTGCGAAGAATCACTTCTATTTCCCGGAACATTTTTGTACAACATAAGAAGCGCGGCTTTGAATTCGATGGACAGTTTTGAAAGTGACGTGAACCTTATATAAAAAACACCTGGCATGCTCTGCGTATTTGCAATTTGAGATGAGACCTCTTTGGCTTTCGCCGCTTTACCCTGGACATAATAACTGAACACGCCCTAGTAGTTTTGAATACGTGGTCTGAAGGTCCTTTGAGCATGTTGGGGACATGCTGTTTGAATAAGGTCATCTTTGGTCACGTGATTCCCCTTTTCCGGTGAACTTGCAAGGCCAAGCAGCTAGCTGGTGGGAATACAATTGACACAGAAGGTTGCTGTGCTGTGGTTCCTTAGCCAGCTGGGTGTCGCGGGAAAATTGATAGCTTTACACTTTCTCACACGGGTGTGGATTACAAGACAGTATTATTGGATTGATTTATCAGAGTATCGAGAAATGTTACAGTTGTCATCATACATCTCTTTAGTGGGCGTTACTTTTTACAGATACAATAGTCACGCAGCTTTGGTATTGAACGCGTTATATAGAAGTTTAAATTATCTTTCTTTGTCTAAATGTTGCCTAAGTAGTTGAATCGCTATTTTAATAGACGTTTTAGGTTGTATATTACCATTCATGTCAAATTTATTCTCGTTGTAGAGGTCAAAGTCAAAACTATGCAAATAGTAATAATCATAGAGTCTAATTCCGTGTGTCTGTTATTTTCGTGTAGAAGTTGGAATAAACGGTAACGTTATTTGTGGCCATTCTTAGTACTCCACAATCTGGTACAAAGTAAAATGCCTCGTTGCATGAATCAGCAAATCGTTCAGAGGTCATTAAACATATAGGACAGGTCATATTTGCATCCACACAATCAGATTGCATTAAATCATTCTGTGTGATTTGAACTCGTGACCTACGATACAAGTCAGCGATAAAAATCGATCGACTGTATGCAGAGTGTATCCAAATATAATCGCCTGTTGCAAAAGAGGTCAACAGTCGATTTCGACTCTAGTACAATCACCTTCTACCGTAAATAAGCACTTTTGACCTACTATTAATAAATGTAGACTTTTGACCCAAGTATCTGGCCAAACACGGTAGGCGTTTGACCCGGGTTTGACCCCCCCCCCCCGGCTACCCCATGCAAAACTGTGCTTTGCTGTTTGAACTCTGCACATTATACTTGTACCGAATTTGGGTGAGTGCCCCCACGCCATTCCAAAGTAACAACTTCGGTGTATAAAATCATTTTAGTTACTGACGCTCTGAATAGTTACTAGTTTTTTGACCTGCAACCCGTAAACTTGTTTTAAACTTCAACTGCCAAATTAGGGAAGGTTCCAACTGAGAGGACGAGTACTGCGGTGACCTGCTAGGGAGTTATTGGACCACCGTGGAACGAAAGATGCGTAACACACAATACTAAAATAGACAAATGATTCGTGGAAGGAACAAACCTAAGATACTCTCACACATGAACAGTATATGCGGGAGACGTATAACCCCCATTTCGGTCCGTGGCGTGAGGCAAAGCCCCCCTCGCCTACCCCAAAATGTGGTAAAGCCCCCTTATTTTAACCAAAATTTTTTTTAAAATGTCGCTCACCACATTTTGGACAGTGGCCAGACCCCCAGCTTACCAAAAAAAATAAATCGTGGCACCTGACCCCTTTGCTCGCCTGTAAATGTTACAAAGTGTGGTGCACCCCCAAATTTGAGACCGTGGAACTGTTGCAACCAATGCTGGAATGTGACTGGGTCTCCAATCATGCTGCAATAGATGAAGGAATATGGCACACACATTTTTCTTTAGGAATGGGAAAACTTGCAAATTGGGAATGTATCACATTTGCAGCCCCTCATAAGAAGAAGATAAATCCTACGGCTCCCTTTAGAGCTAATTCATAGCAGGGGAGCGATGTACTCGACAGTCACATTGGATACGAGCTAGTGTTCCCGACTTTGCTACAAATGATAGGGAACAAGTGATATTCTTTGCAGGCAGTGTTGAAGATAAGAGTTAAGGGATAATACTGTAAGCTTCATTAATTGGCTTTAATTTTCATCCGCCAAATATATGTCTCTTTGCTATGTTAATCGAAAGTATGATCATGGTATTATATTGTGTATACATGTATGCAGCATCGGCCGGCCCATCCTGCTTTCGTCTATCAAACAAGTGGGGAGTAAAAATGTATATTTCATGAGTTCAAGAGTTGTATCACTATTTTATCACTCTACAATATTCGATAAAGGAGCGGGTAGAATGGGAAATGTGAATTTTTGCTTTAAAACTATACACCATAGTAATGAGGTCATACTGTACCGTCCAGCTTACCACAAGCGCTGAGCCACTTGCTCGGCAGTGCATGTTGTCCGTCAACACGTTAGTTACACTTAGCGACGAGTAAGAGATTGAAGGAAGAGGTTGAAAAAAGTGTTCAATTTTATAATGTTTTAAATTTATTGGATCAAATCTATCAATTTTAAAGAGAACTGATATATCCATTACAGTGGTCGATAGAATACCATCCTTTTTTAACCATTGGAAGTAGCGCGAATGATACTGTTCATGTGTACTTGACCCGCCACATAATCAATGATACTATTTGAATTTGTATTCGTTTGTCCGGCACTCGCGTAAACCAAGGAGTGAAAAATGTGATGATTTCACAAGTATTGTACTAATTTATATCCTCTGCCTGGCTTCTCAAGATTAGCAGTGTATCTCTTTCATCGGTGATGATTTAGTGTGAGTGTGTATGCCTATGATTTTGGAAAGAAAATAGCGAAATTTGTCAATCTGCAGTGTATTAGCTACAATAATTGTAGCCCTGGTGGGGCTGGGCCGTGCGGCTTGGGCTTCTATCGTGCTGCTCGCTATGCCTCAACCTGGTTGGGGCATAGCATTAGTGGTAAGCTAGGGGGCTTTGCCACATTTTGCCACAACCTTGGGAAAGCTAGGGGGCCCAGTACCATAACCACGGTCCAAAATTTGACGCGCCACATTTTTGGGGTAAGCTTGGGGGCTTTGCCAACGCTACTAACCCAAGTTGGGCGCGCCTCAAATTTTGGGTCAGCTAGGGGGCTTTGTCACATTTTCTCATATTTTTGGTAAGCTAGGGAGGGCTTTGCCACACACCACGGCCCAAAATGAGAGTGATACGGCTCATACATATACTACTCACATGCAGCCTCTGTCTACCTTTCCACATTCTTTTTTCCAGGATGTAAATAAGGCAAGAATACTAATTAAGTACTTTGTTTGGCGTCAGCACGCACACAGTATTTTAGAGTCTTTTTGGAGAAAAAAAAATCCTGTAGAATATTCAGTTGAAGATATTCTGTCGTGCGTAGCTTCCCAGAGTTTTCAAGGAGAAGAAAAGCAAGTATTTTGTCTGCAGACTTTTTCACTGTTGAAGATATTCTGTCGCAAGACAAACCTTAAATACTTCCTTTCAACAGTCATATTAAAATTGTATCTTCTAGTTCCAGGAATGAGTAGCCTGTGTGAGAAAACTATCAAATAATAACATATAGAATTTGCGTTAAATTTCTTGTTAATGTTAACAGCTTACCGGTCAATAATTCGAAAGTTTTAGGTGAGCACAAAACAGAGACTTTACTTTCTTTGGTCTGATTCTTTTGCGACGGGCATGCTTGATCCATACGATCGTTACCCTGTGACCTGTCTGGCGGCATAAAATACCACTGGCATATATATCGTTGCTTTTACTAGACTATATATTAATAACCGTGGCCTCATGATTGCCACACGTCATGAAATATTCTTATATTGTTTAAGTATCGTTAACACACGCTCCTATGTAGGAGAATTACGAGTTGAGGTACCAGTCTCGATCGTAATGCTTTCAGTAAGTGAAGCTGACACACCAAGATGTAGATTGTAGCCCAACATCAGACTTTATTCAAGAACCGTATCCTTCACCGTCAAATGTCTAATCTGTAATGTCTCTAGTGTAGATTCTCTATAAAATTAAATACGGGTTACCACGTGGTAATTTTCCCCCAGTGTTTGATTGTTTCTTAAGATTTAATGAGACCACCATGGAATATCTCGTTCTCGATTGTTCTCATTCAAGATAGCGTCTTTAAAGAGGTGAGGCTATGAATACAAACGTAAAGTTCAGGAAAACAGCATTTTTTCTAAATTTTGAGTTGATACAGTCATGGATTGATTTTCTCACTCGGCGGTTTACAATTGGTCATGCCATCATAGAACTTGCGTTGATGCGTTTAGTATTTAAGCAGGGTAAACTTAGTGGTTTCAGACACTTGATACCACTGACAAAGCTCTTTAATTATCAAAATGGTAATTTACAACACGTGTGCATGTCGAGGTCCAGGTGATTCTCTTATCATGTATTGGCGTAAACATTTGTTTTGTTTCACTATCACACAGAATATAGATATTGTCAAGTTTCCTTGGTGTAAATTAATACATTGCGCTTCATGATCTATCGCGTACAAAGATCAATATGAAGACAATCTCACCATAATGCCGATAGAAACTTAAATTTTAAATTACCCTATGCATTAACCTAGATATATGACAAATATATATATAATATATATATATATATATATATATATATATATATATATATATATATATATATATATATATATATATGTATATATATATATATATATAACATTATTATATATATGCTGCTAGGAAAGGGGTAGTCTGATCAGGGGGTTTTCTGGTAGAAAACAAACTATTCGATACGCTAAGTGTAAACTGTGCATGTCATGATGAATTGAATATATGTGACAAGATGTCTCGATATACATGATGACACTAAGAATGTCCCTTCAGCAATGCAGCAAAGTGGCTTCCATCCTGTTTCTCTAACGTCTTCGGCGAACCAAATTCAACTATTCTTCCTTTGCTCAACACCAATACATTGTCTGAGTCAATTATCGTTGACATGCGATGCTGGGAATAAAAGTTGTAATGGCATTAATTATAAAACAGTAACCTCAATATCAACTGATATGTGGTATATCGAATTTATTGGCGTGTTGATATTTCGACAAGGTAAACTGGAACTAGTTGATGTAATATACTCACGGCGATCGTCAATACTGTCCTATCGGCGAAGGCTGTAGCTATGACATGCTGTAATATGGCATCCTGAAACGTGGGTGTAAAACAGGAAAGAGTATGTGTTTGTTTTACGCGGGCTAATGCTTTAAAGACGCATTCAGCCTTACATCATTCATAACAAACTGCCATTTGCTAAACAAAACCAGGGTACTTCATTACACAATGATATCATTCGGTGATATTCTATGTAACCTTAAAACGTCATAATTGATTTATCAGTACTTTGTGCATTGTAGCGTACCGTTTTGACGTCAATCGATGAAGTGGCTTCGTCCATTACCAGGATCTTAGTCTTCCTTAGAAACGCTCTCGCAAGGCAGAAAAGCTGTCTCTGACCGACGCTGAAGTTTTCACCTGCCTCTGAAATATCTGCTTCTATAAATAAGAGAAAAATAGCGTCAATAACGCATTGCTCCCATTTGATCGGATGGGATATATGTTTGCTACAACAAGAATGTAAAGTATTAGACAAGAAGTTTCAGAATTGAAGACATCCTGACTGAAAATGAGAAATTTGGCCTAAAAAATCTACGTAGTGTAATTACAATCAAGTGATAAAGGCTCTGTCTTTTATCGCCAAGCAGCACCTACAAATTAGTTCGTAAATCTGCCCAATCCGTTTGGGGGGGGGGGGTAAGGTCTCTACAAAAGAGGATTATTTGTCACATAAATTTGTATAAACAGTTGATTACAATTTCATTCAAAACTTAAGGCTGATGCCCGTATCCATCGGCATTAATCAGCCGCTCTGTCTCAGGAAAAATAAGAAAAAAATGTCATTATTCTGATTTTTTGCACATGTCGTGTTTTGATTTATTTTAACAACAAAATATAAATACACACATGCAGATTCCATCCCACTTTTTGAGTAGGTTGGTAAATTTTCTGATACTTGTATATTCCGAGTGGGGTACAGTACGTAGACAAGAAAAATGATGGCAAGGATATATCTTTAAAAAATATACCATATTCGTTGATGTAATGCAGTTTTCATTGATTTGAGACAAATGTCAGTCCTACATGTAGGGAGCTGGTTAAGGTTAGAAGTATTATTATTTCCTGCAGTGGAGCGTCCAACAAGATTCCTTTACAAAATGACTACTAGATCGTATGGGAGAAAATGACTTTTGCTGACGAAGTTACACGATGATGTATATATCGAAACACCAAGAAAACCTAAGTCAGGATTTTTGTTTGTTCTTTTGTAAAGAAAGGAATAATCTCGGCTTTTTATCTTGAAATCTAGCAATGTGACGCTACCTTTTAAGTTTAAAAATAATTTCTCATTTTTTTTCCTTTGTGAAAGTTTCAAGAAAATGACGATTGCAAAGATAATTTTTTCGTTTCAACATGAAAACAAATTGAATTGGCTGATATAGTGCTATCCATTGGTAGTCCCCTACCTTGAACTTTCATATCAAAGTTAAGGCAATAACTAAAAGAAACTTACAAGCCATGTTAGTACAAGGACATAAACAGATATAAAAAGCAATGCCAGCTGATCCCAATAGCTCCCAAAGCTATAAATAAGTATAACAAAGTGTTCTAAAAATAAACGCATTAAGATCTAAAATACAGATAACAGGTTTAAGCTCAATAGGTAACCCGATGCAATATCAATTGAAACTTCTCAATAACAGCGAGACAATACGTCTAACAGCATCGTGCATCACGAGATGCACCAAAACATGCTGCGATACAAAGTGTAAGTTGTTCTTTATTAAATCTATTCAGTGTTTGATTTAGCAATAAAACATTTATAAAGCAACATTACTCTTCACTGAAAGGGACAAAACATAGAACATGTAAGGTAGATAGATCGATATATAAAATTCATTTACTTATTTGATCCTACCTAACTGTTCGGGAAGATCAGCGATGACTTCATGTAACTGAGCAACACCTAAAGCTGCCCACAATTCAGCGTCACTTTTTTCGCTTTCCGGGTCGAGATTGAACCTTCAACAACATAAACGTTAAATTGATGTTACAATAGTTAAAGGTACCATAAAGGAGCAAGTGTAAAAAGTGCAATATAAGGTATAAGCGATGCCTCCACATCAGAAGCTAAAGGACTTTGCGAGCGAAATTTAATGTGGTGCTTATACTCGGTCGTAGTGATAGCCATGTAGCATGCACAATGCAAACGAAACTAGTGTACGTGAGTTGAGTAATTTTCTGACAAGTCAGAAATGGCGCCATCCATAGACTGCAAAAAACCCAAGTGGCCCTATTTTCCCATTTGTATCTAAACATGGAAATTTCGCTTCAGTTGAAACAATGAAAATCTACAACAGAGTAAAGATTTCAGTGATGTCATAGGTTCCTAATGATACGCTGTACTCGTAGATTGTGCATTAAATGACCCGCTTCATTTTTCCTATTTCACAATAACAATAATCCTATTACAAAATCACACGAGCGAACAACTAGCGTTCGAGTTTTCAGAAGGGTGCCTTACTTACCTGATGGTTCCAGAAAACAACACTGGGTCCTGTGGAATTATAGCCAGACGTGTACGCAGTGTCAACAAAGATACTTGACTTACATCTATTCCGTCAATTAGTATGCGTCCTGGAAGATAACAGACTCGTCAAAACAGGAATACAGGTACAGAAAGACTGAATATGAACTGTAAATGCTCACGTGTTTCATTATATATTGAAGTTATGTGTAAATTTGAACCTTTGCCACATGTTTGCAACTTCATTGAAAGTATTATGATCAACATAATGAAAAATAATCACCGCAGATCAATTCTAAATGGTCATGAAGTATACAAATATGTAATTAGCTGAAATAAAAATATTGAAGTTCTTTGTCTGCTGTCATTGTATCACCATTTTATATAGCAAGTGTAATTACCATTGGCCAAGTCCTTCAAGCCATATATGCCGAGCTGTGAAAGCTCATTAGATATGCAAATTATAAATTAGCTGACATAAAAATGTGAAATGACTTTCGATATTGTTTTAACCTAGTACCTGGTATAATCATCAATGTACATAGCATGTTTTGCCAACTTTGATCAAGTAAATCCCGGTATATATCCCTAATAAGCAAAGTTCATTAAATATGTAAATTAGGAATTGGCTTAAGTAAAAATGCTTAATGATTGTCAATAATGTTGTATCATGGTATCTGTAATATGTGTAGCAAATTTTGTCAACTTTGGTCAAGTCAATTCAGATATATATCTCTAATTAGGAAAGATCATTAAATATGCAAATTAGGAATTGGCTGAAGAGAAAATGCTTAATGACTTTCAATAATATTGTATTATAGTGTCTTTAATGTACATAGCAAGTTTCATCAATTTTGATCAAGTCAATTCAGATAAATATCCCTAATTATGAAAATTCATTTAATATTCAAATTAGGTTTTGGCTGAAGTAAAATGTCTTTTGACTTTCAATAATGTTATATCACAGTATCTTTGATGTATATAGCAAGTTTCAACAACTACAATCAAGTTAATTCAGATATATATCCCTAATTGGGAAAGTTCATTGAATATGCAAATTCGGAATTGGCTAAAGTAAAATGGCTAATGACTTTCAAAATCATGAAATGTTGTATCATAGTAGCTTCAATACATGTAGCAAGTTTCATCAACTTTGGTCCAGTCATTTCAAATATATATCCCTAATTAGCAAAGTACATTAAATATGCAAATTAGGAATCGGGTGAAGTTAAAATGCTAAATGACTTTCAATAATGTTAAATCATAGTATCTTTAATATACATACCAAGTTTGGTTAATTTTGATCGAGTCAAATCAGACATATATCCCTAGTTAGGAAAGTTCATTAAATATGCAAATTAGCAACTATCTTTCATGTCACCCCTTAATGGTTCCCACTGCTGATATATCTTGGTGTGATCAACATTTGTAGTAAATCTCATCGTTTTTAATGTATATCAGTTTTTTTCCAAGATCATTAATTATGCAAATGAGCAAAAAGTATGCAACCCAAACCCACCAAAAACTAATCAGTTCTTGCCATTTGCTAACTGAATATATGTACCAGATTTGATTCTGATCTGATCAGTCGTTTTTGAGATAACGGACCAACAGACAGACAGACAGACAGACAGACAGACAGACAGACAGACACACAGACAGACAGACAGACAGACATCGCTGCGACATATGCCCACGTGTGTAAACACGTGAGCAAAAGACTGAATATGGGTTTTATCATGTTTATGGACTAGTTAACACTTTGCGTGTTATTTTATTTGTTTACCTTTGAAAGTGTCAGTCATCCTAAATAGTGCCAAGGTAAGCGATGACTTTCCGCTGCCGGTTCTTCCACAAATTCCGATCTGTGTTAACGTAATATTCCTTGGTGAAATGTTAATTTATCACAATATATTTTTTATATCTTTTAGAATGCATCGGTTGAAAAGGAGCGCATAAAGCCGTATATTGAAATATGTAGTTTTATTCCATGACGAAGATTTCTCGGTATTTGTGAGAAGAAGATATTATTAAAGAGTGTACTTAGCTGTATGGCATTCTTGAAAATCATGCATGCTCTTCCTAAAAATTGTCAAATCTATTGAGGCGAAAAGATCTGATACTGCCTTGCGAAGAATTAATCGTGTGAGAACGTAAGTGAAGCGAAATGAAACAACAATATTATCATTTCAGAGGAATTCCGCCTTCCATCTGCCATCAAATTTTAATTGCGAGTGCTCTACTCATTAATCAGTCACAAGCGACATGATAATTGTAAGACCATTGATTTGACTCGGGGGAATTTTTTTTATAATACGGCATTTACTAACCTTTTCGCCAGCTTTGAAATGCACATTGATATCTTCTAAGACAGGCTCTAAATCATCTGCATATCTTACTGAGACATTTTCAAATTGGATATCGCCTTTATCCGGCCAGCTAGGGGACGGATTATACGTCCCTGTAGTTGTAATACACGAGATAAGTCAATGATTGGTTGTTCACAATTGTCAGTTCATTCAAGGCGTTGCCTTCCAATTGTTCAATTTTAAATGTCGTGATTGTATACAACGATTTACGTTTGGTGGAAAACACAAGAAATGGATTTCCGGAAACATAGATAATGTATTGGCATCGAAGTGAACTTCAGCCAGTTGTATTTTACAGGTAATAATTGCAAAATATTTTATTGATTATTCAGCTACTCAGATACACGGGTGGGTAGGAGACAGGCAGAAATATGAAGCAGTATTTACTAAATCAAAAACAATCACTTACCTCTGTACGCCTCAGTTTTCAGTTTTGTGTAATGCTTTACTCTTTCTACTGCATTCATATTCATCTCGCACTCAGCAAACATTCTCACCATCCAATTTGCTTGTCCGCAAATCTTTGACCGAAATTGCAAGAAAACATCTTTTATAAATTTGCGCCTGGATGTTGACAAGGATATTAGTTGATGTTGCCCTTTTTAGCTAATATGTGAAGAACAGCAATTTAATTATGAAAAATAACGATTCTACTTCCCTCATTAATATCATCACACTTGGTTTCTGAAACAGATTTATTAAGATCATCAATGCAATGATAGCATATACCTGTAATTTGCAATAACCTCAATGTGATTATCATGGAAATCGTACCGTGTAGATAATATGATGCTCACAACACACAAATATCAGTAATGTTATTACATTGATCCTGAAAGTGGAATATTTCGATTGAGCCATATTCTATGAGGAGGTTACCTTTGGTACTACTTGACTTCATAGTCAATGATTTTTGGCTAGGAAACATGGTCGTTGCTAGGTTTCATGCGCAATAAACCTTCGCAAAATGGCTGCAAAGTGTCAGGCCGGAGAGATTGCCGGAAAGTACACCTACCGAAATTGCGTACGTCAGAGCCAATCCTACCAAGCTTGGTGAGATAGCGCCAACTATGCAGCTTATCAATGATGTAAGGGCAGAAATCAAGACGAAAATTGCGCCAACAAGTTCCTGTGAAGGAATGGTAGGTGATGCGTTCTTATACTTGGATAATAGAAAGTGCTTTTAGATGTTACCAGTCGCAGGTCGACGACGTTAAGAATGCGCCTGACCGTATTTCAAATGGGTCTTCAGCGTATCTTAAATTTTCTTAAATGGGAGAATAGGTCTTCACCGCATCTTAAATTTTCTTAAATGGGAGATGCATATGTACAGTTTTACGTTTTCTACAGCCATTTTTCGGCTGGAGCAAAATAACATTTATTGCTTGCCTATCTACCATACAAGGTGTTTCTTACAATAAACATGCACAATAAGAGTAAAAAGTTTTGGTCTGGTTAAAAGATAATGTACGATACTTTGTAACCGCGCACGCTGGATGTAAAATGATGTTTCATTCCAGATGGCGATAAATTGGGGCAACAGAAAATCACAACTATGCGCCTCCATTCCTACCCATTCATGTGTAAGTTACCGCTGTTTCAAACTTTTAAAATTTTGATGATTGAGGTCACTTATTTCATGCAAATACAGATACCTGTTTAATTTTAAATGACAACTAAGTGCAGAGCAGTATATCTTAGCATCAAGGCTGCCTTACTCAAATATCACAAAATCGCATTTAATACCGCCTTGTTTGAAATACCTTGTTTACCTCCGAAACAAATTTTCGTTTTTAAAAATTTCAATTATTTGGTAAATATTTCTTAGCCTAGGTCATATAACATACGGATCATACAAAAGATTACATCAAACTAACATTATTTTGCATGAGCTTGATGTCTACACAATATACCGCATATTAAAGTTGTTTGCCAGCAGATATAATATATGTTAAAATACACAGAAAAGGAACAAATGAAAATGCATAGATATCAACCATAGTGAGAGATATGAATTTAATACTTGTGCTCCTGCGCTTGCGCAATACAGTACTGTTTCTGCTTGAGCGGGCGAAATGTCTTTGCGTTGAATTTGAGAATTCGGTGTCACAAGGCAACAATATGACTTGTAGGCAGTTTTGTGATGTTTGACACTTACCAAACGGATTGATAGCCATCGAAAACTGCATAGGAGATAAAGTTGCGCCACATTATTGGTGTCCATGGTTTCCAACAATTGCTTACTGAATCGATTTTCCTCTCTGCAAAACATGATAAATAAGAAATATGATGGGTAAACATTTGAAAACTGAAACGAAAGAAAATGTAAATCTTGAATTATTCATCTGTTATCGTCGCTGCTATACTATGCTAAAGTAAAACAGCCATATGATTACAGTGGATATTACAGTCGGTAATGACACTTGTGGACTAATCTAGACGGTTGAAAATGCCCATTCAAATTAAACTACATGCTACCTAGAATTCTAGAAGTCGTTCTGCTGCGTTAATTGGGCAATTGAGGAAATTGGATCACCTTATTAGACCTGTGAAAGCCTACCAGTAGTAAGTTTAATGATTGTTGTTACTATTTTTTCCTATTTCATGTCGACATCAACCTCTTGTTCTTGTCCTCAAAGCATGTTGAAACAGTCGCTATTTAGCTTTTCAACTCAGCCTGTACACGTATTTAGATTTTTTCGTTATTGTTGACATTTGATTTGTAGTCCGGACTAGTATTTACTTGTAAACAATAAAAATGCAGTCTCTACACGAACAGGTTGAGACGAAAAAACTGAATATTGTGTATCTCAACATGCTTTAGGGAGTAGAAAAAAGCAGAGCATGTTTAAAGGTATTCGATCACCTATTTTGTAATAGCAAATCACAGATTTTACGCCGGATGGCCACTTTTTAAAAAGAGCGCCCCACACGACCAGCCATCATGGCATACTTAGTAGCGTCGTCTGCATGAGCTTTGACATATCAAATAAGGAGGACCGACAGCTACAGGTGTTACGGGGTACTACGCTAAGTCCCGCCCCTTTACCATATATGGAATATGCAAATTTACGTTATCGTGTGCCTTTCACACACTAAAAAATTGTGAAAATCATTAAAACTTGCGCATAAATCCATGATGACCGTAAAAAAGTTTACAATCTTATATTTGAGAGTATGAAAAGTGTCATACCTAAACGCCCTGATCATGGACAGTCCTCCCAACGTCTCGGAGAAGTGAGCGAATACCGGAGATTTGGTGATGCTTTCTATTCTCTATAGTTCTCTGGCGACAGATGCAAAAAGGAAAGAAGATTGTTGCCAAACATTCACCTAATGCGCCCCAAGTGTGAAGAATAAATGCCGATCAAGCACACAAAACACCGAACAGTTTGTTGCCTAAATAAATGGAGGGAAAACTCGACATCAACGTTATAATGGGTCAGAAGTGAGTGCACTACCGACCGATAAAATGTTGTAATTAGTGTTTTTACACAGTTTGAAACTTGTTCTAGCATTTCTGACGTCAAGATTATATTTTGTCAATCACAAGAAACACTGACGATTAATGACAGATCAATGAAAAACAAAATAAGATTACTAATCATTCTAGAAATAACAAAATAGTACAGCGCTTTCTTAGACGGTGCATAACTGTAATGGAGGAACTTTGTTGTCCTTTGTAGTTAAAAATTGAAATATTTGCTTATCCATTATCGTTTAGAATGATAATATAAAGGGTCACGCTGCTAAGTAATGGAAAGCGAGTAGTCCAAAATTAAGCAAGACGTATATTTCTCGATTTCCAAAAAGCGACACTGGAAACACACAAAAATGATTACTCTAATGGGCATATTTCAACATTTATAGTTCACCGTTGACATATTTTGGTGAATGTCAACAGCTGCAGCAATATTGGCATACTCTAACAAAAAACCAATTTGAACGTTGTTCTATTCGCTTTAATCGAGTTTGGTCGTTATTCGAGCTAATTTCAAAAAGTGCCGGTGTGTTGATACGATTTGGCTGCCACATTAGCAGGAATTCGACCTCTACTGATATTACTATGAACATGTTTCACTATCTTCAGCGTTCGTTTTCACCTCCTTCTAAAATAAGTTTGCCTATTCTACTTCTTGTGTGGCATCACATAAATTTCAAAATGGCATCAACTCCACTGCAGGTTACAGTCAGTCTAACTAACATACAATGCTAATGCCAGAAATAAGCGCTGAATATTTATAAAGGCAAAATGTATATTGAACTATTTGGCGGCCGGCCAAATCTTGAAACACTTTAAACTTCCTTACCTTGTTGTGGTTACATAATATTTTTGAATAAAATAGTACACCATGACAAAGGGCGCGACTAGTACCAGGAACACTGGCGTCACAATCGTGATGACAATCAGTGCGGACAAACATATCGAAGCGGCAAGCACTACATTTAGAATATTCCACCATAATTTCTGCAAGAGGTATTTTAAGATAAAGATCGTATAGGTATATTATGGACGAATGGAAGGATTTCAATCGTGTAACAAGTATATGACTAATTAAATTGCTATGGTATTCTATACCAGTGTCGTTGATTGCAGGTATACGCTTTCGCCTCTCAGTCACGTGCTCATCATGACTTGTACACTTCGTTTCGTACAAGAATAAGCGACTTCAATTGGCCAGTGGCTCTAAGTCTCAATATTATGCATGTAGTAAAAAGAGTGAGGGGTTGTCCTTCAAAACGAAAACCAAACTTCACAGCTTTAATATGGATTCTTTCGGCGATTTCCACTCTTGCTTCCGATTTATAGACAAACTCAAAAAAGCTAGGTTTATCAATCCGCTGTAACTATCGTCAAATAATTTGAACGGTGCCTACCTGATCGATGATTTGCATGTCATTGGAAAAGCGGGCAAGGATGCGACCAACAGGAGTTGTGTCAAAGAATCTTCTTGGAGCATGGATTATATTACGTAAGAGTGCGAAGTGAATGCGCTTTGCTGCGAAGAGAGAGGTCATGACTTGTACAAAAACTGCAGCGATCAGAAAAACCACGAAAGTTAGCGTCAGGACCGTGTACCCTCGACGGTAATACATCAATTCTTCTTCGATTACTTCCTGCAGAAAAATAATCAAATGTCTTTCAACTAATTTAGAACTAGCAATACTGTTCATTCAAAAATTGAAAAAAAGAATTGTGACAGTGTTAATAAATATTTTGACATTCTCTAGAATGCGGTAACACTTGGAATAAAGAATCTGAGAATATAGAAAATTAAACATATTGAAATCATAGACTGAATTAAAGTTCATGTTCGGGTGAAACGCCAGGACAAAACGCTAGTCGTAAAAGTCAGTGGTATTCCCCTAAATAAGGATGTACCGCAAGCACTATTTCTGAAATATCGCGACGTTCAGCGTAATTACAATTACACTTGTCGGCATTACTCGCTCAATAAGAACAGGTGTACAAACGATTCAAACTTAGTCTAATCCGTGACATTCCGCAACCGAAAAACCCGATCAAGTTTAAACAGGTGCATCAAAATATAAGTATTTTGGCAATAACCTAATTTCATGATTGATTTTCACGCTTGCATTTTCTACCCTTCCCTTCCCTATGTCAAATATGACGATATACCAAATGATGATCGACATATATGAAGGCCTTTGACGTCATGTACTTCAATTCCACAAACTAATCTTTATGAATCTCTCATTTATACTTTACAAGATAGGCGGTACATTTTGCGGCAATTCAATAGTTAGAATATAAAACCTCATACTTTAAATTTTCAGTTTATTAAGAATCCGTGGAAGCATTGTACACATATTTGTACACACCAGTTTCGATGACGACATATGTTGAATTTTAAATGGTCGACACTTGAAAATGGTTTCAAGTAAAACTATCCACAAACGAAAACAAATACGACACGGCCAAACGAACGCAGATTCCGCCACCAACAGGACTCTTGTAGCTTAAGGTTTTACATAGACCCCTAACACTTACACATGTTTTGTCATTAGTATAGATTTTTACAACGTCACCAAATAATCACCTAACAACGATTTTAGCCCCTCATACCCATTGGCCAAATCCCCACCAAATCGAATGCGACATTCTGGGAGTAGGTAAATCTCTTAGGCTGAAACACCGAAAAACAGAAATGAAATATACGTTATCATGTAAATTAAATCACGTGCATACGTCTATGACAAATGGTATATTATGTATTCATCATATTTAGATGTAAAAAGATGAAAGAAGTTTGCAGAAGCGTGTCGTTGTGACGTATTTGATAGAAATGAAATACGATATTTAGTTGTATTTAATATGTATCGATTCGTCTATTAGACGTACATATATTGTTTGGCCGCGAAATGTCACGGATTTAATGTTCCTCCATATCTAACGGGGTTATCTTAATACTCTAATAGCAGTGCTGCCATCGAGTTTACCTGTGTCTTGTTTATCGTCTTGAGTTCAGCTTCAGACCAAGCACACAACAAGAAATTACAGGCCATCAAAGCCCCGGCTTGGGCCGCCAGCAACAGCAGAGTCAGCACTACCAGTGGATACTCGATCGCTTTAGCATATGTTCTGTAGACTCTCCATGAAACCGCGCCTGTCAATCTCTCTTCCTTTTCAGTCAGCGTGCCGACAGAACCTTAAAATGGTGCAGCATGTCAGAATCCAATGGAAAGGCTATGAGTATGTGCCGCCCGAATTGGTCACTTTCGCACGAAAATATTGTGTTTTTTAAGGGTCAAGGGTCGACTTTTTTATATGAAACAACCATGTTCACGGTTTTAAAAATGTAATGACGTTTTAGAAAATGCAAGACAATGTCGGTAAATGTCTAAAGACATTATCCAAATTTTGACGGAAATCGCGAATCGATGTGTAAATTTGTGTGGTATACATGGGGTCTTTTAACTGAGGTAGCATACTAAGTATGAAAATAATTGGAGAAAGCCTTCACAATGCAGTAAGTTGTTTCAGTGGACAGGGTTAGTCAATCATTGAATTTTCATCTCAATTCATTTCATGAGCAAAGAGATCCAGTATTGTTTGAAATCTTCAATTGGCCATTTCTTTCTTTGAAGTTGAGTAGACGCACCCGTTCATACGACACACGGACATACAATTCTGATCCGAAACTCGTAATACCTAACTAGAGGGTCGTTTCTGCTGAAAGGCGGCATTCTTATCTATAGGTCTCGAATAATTCAGTATTTCAATTGCAAATTTGTCGTCATATTATAATATCTGGTATGACATCAAATGTAATGTGTTTTATACATCGCGAAGTTTGAACCTGGACATGGTGCAACTGACTTTCGATTAGCTACCTCTTCTTGATCCTCGTTCTCCATTTTCTTTGTTGAAGAGATCTTTCTCAAGTTGAAGTCGCTGCTCTCCTGTGCTAAGGATGTGTTCATCTTCTGTGTCGGTTTCTCTAGCAGACTTTGAAAGTGTACGTAAAGTCTTTTCCCACAATACAAACAGTTCCACATCATGCTTCTTTATTTCGTTCAAGTCACCTTCTCGAACTATCTTCCCTTTATCCATAAGAACTACCTGTTTGAATGGTTATTTTATACGCGCATTAATTTGTAAAAGGGGTTTCTAAACAATGTTTCGGTTTTGTGAACAAGGCCGCGTGAACAGCAGTAAATTTAGACAATATTTTCATTATTTTTGTTCATTAAACCTGAAACAATTTTTTCTAATTCGTCTTACACATGGACACTGAAAACAAAGCCTTTGTCCTGCAACTCACTGTGTACAGTTTGTAATGTCATCGTTTGCCATTAAATTCTTGTCAAATATCGACAATGACATCGAAGATAACAAACACACAAACGGTATTGAGAAGTTAAACGCTAGGCATTTCGACGTGATGTTTGAAGTGAGGCGAGAAGTCGTATTTGTTCAAACAGGACAAAACTAATAAAATACTGATATTGCATTGGTTAATACCTTGTGTGCGAATTGTAGCGACTGTAGCTGGTGTGTGACGAGCATCACTGTTCTACCCTGTCTAACAAGTAGATCCATGATCCCGTTTTCCAGGAGATGTGAACTCACGTGAACATCAAGTGCCGATAAAGGGTCATCCTGTCAAAAGCAAACAATGTGCATAATAAAGAAATGCATTGAGAGTAAGGAATCACACCCAGTCACCTTGTTGGATGGCTTATTCAAATTTCGTCCAAATGTTCTGAAAAAAAAACGCCTATCTTCCTCGGGAACTACTGTGAAAAGTTGATTCGCTCACTTTTCTACATTGTTGACCGCTTGATGAGCGCCCTGTAGCTTTAAAACAGTTTATTTACCAATATAACAATATCTGTGTTGCTGTATATAGCTCTAGCTACACTGACTCGTTGTTTCTGTCCTCCACTGAGGTTGATACCTCTCTCGCCAATCTCGGTCATATCACGGGCTGGAAGAATGTCGATATCTGGTTGTAGAGCACAGGCTTTAATGGCATCATCATATCTGCATTGTAATGGACAATGAAAAGAGTTTTACTAAGACGTCACACATCATTGCGGAGCAACCCTTTCCGCGGACACGCACGCAGTTGTAATGCAACATTTACATACATGTGTGTGTGCACATACATATCATGTCGAATTATGAACATATATACACAAATTAGGCATTAAGAGGCAATCAGTTGTACTCTTTCACGTTTACACCGACTTGAAAATCTTATATTCTTCATTAGTTTTTTTTTCTCTCTGCAGTCGTATACAATACATACGAGTAAAAATCGGGAAAAAGTAAATACCAACCTTTTTTGGTCATATCTTTGTCCAAAAAGAATGTTTTCTCTAAGCGTCGCATTCTGTAGCCATGCTTTCTGGGGTACATAGGAAATACGATTTTTTTTTCTAGAATAGAATGACATGAGTTAACTCAGATATTGTAGTGAAAGTTCAGTGCTTGCTAAAGAAGGCACAGTGTGTAAGTGTTAGCAGTCGACAAAATAAATCTGTGTTGGTGGTCTCTATGCATACTTTGTGTTGCTGGGTGTCTTGGCCTATTTTAAGGATATATAACAATGATCGAATAGAACATCTATGATTAGTACATGTGACATCATTCCCAAGATTCGTCACTGACCTCATCGATAACTATACGCAAGAACGTCAATTATATAACGTTCAGTCTAATCTACCGACTATTTGGCAAGTTCCTCTAATATCCATTCGGTCGGTTTATCCTAGTAAGACGTACAGCCGCAACGTCATTTATGAATATATGACAATGTACATTGCTATGAAAAGCACCGTGAAGGTTTATTTCTCTGTTAGAAGTATTCAAAGTTTAATTCACCTGTTGAATTGCACAGATCCACTCACTGTAGTCATTTCTCCCAAAATAGCAGATAGCAATGATGACTTGCCACTTCCCACAAGTCCAATTACAATAACAAACGATCCTGTGTAAACAGTAAATTTAACATGCAAAATAATCGTCTGACACAGTTTGACATTCATCATTGTAAAGTTTTGTGACACCGTGACGAGGGACCTGCCACTGTATGAATCAAAAGCTAAACTCACATATTTTTTAAATACTGTACTTGTGATATTTCTAATATTCTTATTCTTGTTATTAAATTCCTACGGTTCTTTCATTCAACGTGATATTACATTTTAAAAAAACCTCATAAGGTTTTTTTGCGAAGCTCAGTAAATTTATTATTTTAACGAAAGTGACGGGCAACCGGAATATATCGCCGGATGGGCTAAACTCCATTGAGCAGCATAGCTTAGAATGGTTGCTCTGTCATCGAAAAACTATAATTCCTTTATGGACTAAACGCCACAATTGGCATAGTAAATCTGCTAAAGGATCTTAGAAGGAGGAAAAATATCAAGAAGAAAATATAATAGTGCACTGATATTGCTCCACTAATCTATCTAGCATATCGCTGTTGCAACGCATGCTATCACTCAACTTCGCGTATAAAGTTTAGAATTATTCCCTCTTCAAACATTAAAAGATAAAAAAGAAATAGAAAATGCACGTTCTGCAGATGACATTTTCGAGTATGTTCGAGAAGTAATTGTTGAGGAAACTGGGTCACGACCTTTGAATACGAAGAAAACTAATTCGCACACAGGTATCTACCTCAGAACAGTATCAGTATCTAACCCAGCAATCATAAAGAAATACGGTAACGACAAGACTGGCCAGATGAAGATGCAGTTTCATCCGAGTGTCGGCTCGAAATTTCAAGTAACGTCTTCTTAATGGTGCAAAATCATTCAAAAGGCAATAAACAATAATCGTGTTGAGGTGCTCGGACAATAATTATGAAACGCCACCCTCCGCCATCCGGAGCATACATCAAAGTAAAGAAAATTGTATAGTCTGTAGAATTCATTATTGTAACCAATAGGCAAGAGTTTCCCTAGAAATGTTTCAAGAGTAAAGTGAAGATATTTTTATACTTGAAATATGACACAAATGATATAATTCTCAAGGTAAGAATAACCACTTAATTAGAAAAACGGTAGCGATAAAAGTATTGTCATGTTTATATCATTATGGTTTGTCGATATCGATTCATTTGCAAAAGTTTCAATATGTGCCGAGAAACCAGTGTTCTTCGACGCTATATATAACGCGCACGTCCCTTAGATTGACAATAGTAGCGCAAGAAATAACAGCTCTGGTTCTTCAACATGGAAAACTCGTTCACAAACTTAAAATCAAAGCATGACAGATTTTTTTCACAGAGGAAATCATATTGTTATTATTGTTACTGCTCTTATTGTATCAGGACTTCTATCATATTGCACTGTTAGTATCATTTAATCTTAATTTATTCTAGGCATGGACCTGAAACATTAGATGTAGTATGCGACGCATGAGCAAGTGATAATTTTTGTACTTTTTTAAATATTCGTACAAAAAGAAATATTTTAATGATTGTTATTCTGATGTTTATGACATTGGTACGCGGATTCTCCACCATGTCCTAATTCAAATACAAATTAAGACGGCTAAGCAGGAACTTACGAGTTGCAATGTAGACCCTGAACATGTTTGTTGAATAGGAAAACGTGGTTGGGTTGACGTCACTGCCAAGCTACTGATACATCAGAGTATCTCTCAATCAGAGAGCAATTGAATGTATATACAGTATTGTGGCTATGTCGGATACAAACGCCATAAATATCACAATATCAAGACTAACTATATTTTGATTTTTTGGGAAAAGTCGAAATGCTGGAAAATTAGGAAATACCAACAAGACAGAGTCAATGAAACGTGACAATTTAATCAATAAACTACTGTCAATAAACTACTCAAAAACACTACTTAGCTTTATAAGTAGGCATGACATTTACATGCACAGAAAATTAAAGTGTTTAAATAGGGGCTTTCTTACCACAAGGAACACTTAAATTGATATTTGATAACACTTGTGTTGATCCGTCGTAATCCCAAGAGAAAATTCCTCCGGTTATCTGTAGATATCAAAGATAAAATAACTGTTGATTTCCTCTATGAAAAGCGTATATGATCAGCAATATAAGAATTGTCATCGTGAGTATGTGTGTATATATATTATATATAGATATATAGATAAGATGTACAGAAAGTAAAACCGATTATACAGTGATATTGTCGTGTTAGTTAAAGCCTCACTAGCTGTATCTTTTAGCATTATTTTTATGATTTAACTTTCAAGCTAAAATAAGTTTGTTAGAATGTACTGATTTACATGTGTGTGTACACCTGTTCTTAACTAACCACTGGGACTGTATGTGCTATTTTGAACAGGATAAGATTGCACTATAAGTTAAATGTGTGGCCAAATATTAAATCGCATGCCAATGCAGAAAAGCAAAAACATTTGACCTGTGCATATCTGCACTGAAATCTTCATATAAACTGAACAGAGTAGTCCAATGTAATGCATAGGGATGAATATTTTCAACTGTAACATCGCATGTTCTGCTACTTTTGAAATATTACCAATTTTTGAAAATGTCGAGAAATCAAAATGACCGTTCAAATTTAACTTGTCGGTTGTCAAATGTTTCACAAAGGAATGGTTTCCTTATGCAATTAAAGCTCATATACCTTCAAAGGGTAGAATTCAGAGAAAACCTGGGGGAATAGGAAGATATTTTGAATTCAACGAAATTCAAAAGTTACAGCGAGTGCGGTTTGAGTCAAAAGTTAAATTTCACAATTCCTGCAATGAGTAATCTGTCAGAAAAAATAGAGAAGAAGTGTATGTCTATACGCATTTATTTATTTGTAGTTCACATAAAGACACGCAAAGAGGCAGGCAGACTGATTGCATGCGTTCATACATACCTAATACATCGACACACACAAAGAAATGCATGTATTCATTCATTCATTCATTCATACATACATACATACATACATACATACATACATACATACATACATACATACATACATACATGCATACATGCATGCATACATACATACATACATACATACATACATACATACATACATACATACATACATACATACATACATACATACATACATACATACATACATACATACATACATACATACATACATACATACATACATACATACATACATACATACATACATGCATGCATGCATGCATGCATGCATACATACATATCGTATGTATCATATGTTCGTTCGTACCGTTCTGAACATATACACATACATAAATATGTTTGTGTTTACCTGGAAGGCAGTGTTGTCAGAAACGAAACAGTCATTGTTTTCGTGTATGAATGATAACTTCTCTTGAAATGATCCATCAACTTCGTGATCATCACTCTTGAATAAGACAGGCTTGTTGGTTTGTTCATTTGTCTTTGAAATAGGCTTTATCAAATTCGTGAGAAAGTGGATATTATGAGAATCCTTGTCGGACTTTGATGGTTCCGTCTGATCAAGGACCTGTGGCGTCGGATGTAATAGAGCGGTAAAACACGGGAACACTTTGCCATAGGTACACAATTACACAAACGAGCAGTTGTTATTGATTTTAACTAGTAAGTTTATGTACTGCACACAGTGCTGTCACATACATTCAAATCTTGATATAGTATACTTCTTAATCTAATAAAAAGTGCATGAAAATTTAGCTATTATTTTCGTCAGCAATGATAACCCTCAGTCTCGTCTCGAAGGAGCACACAGTTTCAGAATACAGGTTCTCATGTATCTGTGTCCCTTCGTCAGCTGAGATGCAATATGGCCCGCTGCATAAGGCTCGCAAGGCTTCACAATACTGGCATGCAGAGGAAGCAGGTTGACATTTTGAGAATCATATGACACCGACTGAAACATACCTTCGTTCTTAGGCTAATCCTCTCAATGTTACCAAAGGTATTACCTTTAGAAAACTGGGGACATTTTTAAAATGGTTGCAAAGGAAATACCTAGAAGTATGCATAGTATTATGAGAGGCAGCATTAGCTATGGAACTTTATCAACATATATCAGAAAATGTTATTGAATGAAAATATCTGACAACATTGTAGACAGTACCACGCTTTCATCGTCGCTTCTGTCTTCCTTGTCCAAATCAATATCTGTAAATCCTCTGCTCTGGGAAGGCAGTGCGTTTTCCGGCCTTCCAGTCTCTTTGTAGTTGAAGAACTGCTGCAATCGTCTGGTTGATGGTACAGCGTCGGCGGTGTAGAGTATGGACTGCGTGAAAATTACTAGTGGCAAATAGAGTTGATTAAAAAAAGCTAGAGCCACGAAAACCTTGTCGGGTGTCAGTGGTTCTGGACTAAAAAATGAGTATGAGAGAAACGCCTGGGAGTGACAGTGACAGAAATACGGGAGACAGACAAACAGGCAGGCAGACAGGTAGACAAATAAATAGATAGATAGATAGATAGATAGATAGATAGATAGATAGATAGATAGAGAGATAGACAAATAAATAGATAGATAGATAGATAGATAGATAGATAGATAGATAGATAGATATAGAGAGAGAGGGAGAGAATAGATTTTATAAATAAATACGGTAACTTGAAATCACAAAGTAGCGTAGACATATAATTTTCAAACTTAAAGTTGAAGTGTTTATTGCTCTGGTGTGTGGACAAACTTGATTTTGTTTGATAACGGTAATTTTGTAGATGTTGGGATATTGATCGTTCTTCAAATGTACACTCAGAAATGGTATTCAAATATTGCTTCAAGTGTTATATTTGCGTGTGTATATCTGAAGGAAAAAAGGTTATCGCAAATAGGCAACTAGTGTGGTATCAACGTTTACAATATCAGTACCACAATAAATCATGTAGGACTCTCTCAAGGGTATATGAGTTAACATATTTATGATACGGTCGGTTCGCAACTGAAAATTAACTCACCAAAAGTGACACTATTGCTGTAGTAATCAAGGACAGAGATACTGCAAGACAACATAAGGTAAAATACCGTTACGCTTTTGTCATAGAAATGAAATAACCAACACCCAATTCTGATGTCAAACAACTGCTCCATTATGGCGAGCTCAATTCTAGAGTTACTAAATTACATCAACAACAGATAGAATGACCGCAGACGGGATGCAATTACACAATTAGGTGTGCCCGTACGCTCAATCTTTGTTTTAATTTGGTATCGCAAAGATAATTATCCAATGTAGATATCTTCCTTTACGGCCATTCAATTGGAGTTCATTTAGATACTTGGCATTCAAAGACAAAGGGCATGAAATATTGATACAGAAATGATTGTCCCAAGACTTTAAAATCGAAATCTTTGTATCATATAAGCCGTCATGTAATCAATATTCAGGTGAAACTCAAATCCTGTCATCAGATAACTCACATCTTGACATCTCATAGCTTGGTATTCAGACGCAAAATATTACCAGATGTGAACTGAATGTGCAAACGTGTTTTACAACAGGTTCATTAATAGTAGAACGCTTCACACAACAATCAAATGTCTATTATGTCACTATATGTAGCAGGTTTCATCACTTTTCGCACAGTACTCTCAGAGTTAATCACTAATTACAAAACTTTATTTAAGATGCAAATGAGCTGTTAATTAATTTGACACTGCTCAATCATTCATGAGACAATTAGATATCCCTCAGATCAACATTTGTAGCACGTTTCATTAAACTTTACGCTGTAATTTAAAAGAGAAATATCACTATATACAAAGTTCATTAAATATGCAAATGAGCCCTTAATTAACCTGAAACTGTTCAATGTTTCATCAGATCAATATCTGTAGTAGTTTTCACCAAATATGCAGCAGATTTAATCACATTTGATGCAGTTATTTCGGAGTTATATGACTAATTATAAAACTTCAAAAATATGCAAATGAGCTATTTACTAACTTGACACTGCTCAATACTTCTATGTACAATTAGATATCTATCAGATGAACGTCTGCATCAAGTTTCATCAAATTTAATGCTGTAGTTTTAGAGTAATATCACTAATTCCAAAGTTAATTAAATATGCAAATTAACCCTTAATTAACTTCACACAACTAAATGCTTTAAACCACAGATAGATATCAGTCGGAGTAGTATCTGCAGCAGATTTCATCAAATCTGTTGCAGTTATATCGGATTTATATGACTAATTACAAAACTTAATAAAATAGCAAATGAGCTAATTATTAACTTGACACTGCCGTATGCGTCTAATTATATTTAGATATACATCAGATCAATATTTGTTGCATGTAATCAAGTTTGAAGCAGAAAGTTCAGAGCTATGTTACTAATAACACAAGTTCAGTAACTATGCAAATGAGCAGATAATTGACATGACATTCACAGTATCATCATAATGTTCTGAGATTGTCATCTGTGAAAAGTTTCATGAAATTATGTGTAGTATTTGTTGATATATGTCGACACTGTCATTACCGTCTCCATAGGGAAACCATTGTATGGAAAAAATGATATTGCATAACTTCATTAATATGCAAGCCACACTAACCAAAATCTAATCAGTTCTTGCAAATAGCATATGGTACCTGTCTACCAAATCTGAATTGAATCTGTTCAGGCGTTTTTTGAGTTCTCGTGTAAACGGACACACACTCACACACATACACACACATGCACACACACACGGACAGACAGACATCGCTATGACATTAGCCCACGTGTGTGAACACGTGAGCTAAAAATAGCACCCAGAAGATTTGAAAGTGAGAGCGGTGTTATCATGCATGACAAAAAAGCGTCACATCAAATCCCTCGCGAAGAAATGTTGATGTTACTGAAGACTAAAACACTGCAGTCTACAAACTATACTGTTATTTTCCGTCAATTACTTATAACTGTGTTGCGTCCATGCTTAAAATACAACACAAGCATGTTAAATATATCATGTCCAATATCTTCAATATTAACATCCTCTGACCAAGGATTCCTAGGATGACCGTGCTGCGATTGTTACTACCCCTTCCTTTCTCATTCATTAATACTACATGTAACACCTTTATCAGAAGATACTGAAACATTTGACGCTTGTATAAATGCCCCTTTAATATTCCGTTTGCTTTCACTTGCAAAGGCTTTTGTAATTCAGTATTCTGCCAGACTCAAAACTCTTACAGATATTCCGCACTACCTATCTTGTTTAGAACATAATAATGGTTTTTGAAAATGAACCTGGCTTTCAATAACCCTGTCTTAACTTTCAGGATCAAGAAAACACTGGGTAGGGTTTTTAGCTCACGTGTTCACACACGTGGGCTAATGTCATAGCGATGCCTGTCTGTCTGTCCGTGTGCGTGTGTGTGTGTGTTAGTGTCTGTGTCTTTCTGTCTGTCTGTGTCTGTCTGTCTGTTTACACGATAACTCAAAATACGCCCAAACAGAATCAAGTCAGATTTGGTAGATAGGTAACATATGCTACTTGCAAGAACTGATTAGATTTTAGTTAGTGTGGCTTGCATGATAATGAAATATGCGATATCATTTTTTCCGTACAATGGCTTCCCTATGGAGACGTTAATGACAGTGTAAACATATATCAAGAAATACTGCACATAATTTCATGAAACTTTTTACAGATGACAATCTCAGAACATTATGATGATACTGTGAGTGTCATGTCAATTATCTGCTCATTTGCATAGTTAATGAACTGTGTTATTAGTAACATAGCTCTGAAGTTTCTGCTTCAAACTTGATTACATGCAACAAATATTGATCTGATGTATATCTTAATATACTTAGAAGCATACGGCAGCGTAAACTTAATAAATAGCTCATTTGCATATTTTATGAAGTTTTGTAATTAGTCATATAACTCCTAAATAACCATTAGGGGACGACTGCATTAATTTGCATTGTACCTGAAACCCGAGTCCTTGTCTGACCAACTCGGGTGACAAACAGAAGACTTTTAATCCCCAAGGTGTGAATGTTCCATTGTTATGTTTATCTAATCCAGCTGGTGCTATTGTAGTTCCCTTGTAGGAAAGGGAGGTCTGTGAAATTGATCCTCATAGGGAAGTAGGGTATTCCTAAGTTAATGGAGCCTTCCCGTAATGTTTACCAAATGTGATGAAATCTTATGAAGATACTGATCCGACTGATATCTATCTGTGGTGAAAAGCATTTAGTTGTGTGGAGTAAATTAAGGGTTCATTTGCATATTTAATGAACTTTGTAATGAGTGATAATACTCCAAAATTACAGCATTAAATTCGATGAAACTTGCTACAGATGTTGATCTGAAAAATATCTAATTGTACTTAGAAGCATTGAGCAGTGTCAAGTTAATACATTGCTAATTTGCATATTTTATGAAGTTTTATAATTATTCATATAACTCCAAAATAACTGCATCAAATATGATGAAAACTGCTGCATATACTGATCCGACAAATATCTGATTGTGTTGTAATGTGAAGTTAATTAAGGGTTCATTTGCATATTTAAAAAACTTTGTTATTAGTTCAATAATTCTGAAATTACGGCACCAAATTTGGTGAAACCTGCTAAAGATATTGATCTAATAAATATTTAATTGTGTTTTGAAACATTGAACAGTGTCAAGTTAATTAAGGACTCATTTGGATATTTAATGAACTTTGTAATTAGTGATATTACTCTAAAATTACAGCTTTAAATTTACCAATACATGCTACACATGTTGACCATACGGATATCTAATTGTCCCATGAAGCATTGAGCAGTATCAAGTTTATTAACAGCTCATTTGCATATTAAACAAAGTTTTGTAATTAGTGACCAAACTCTGAGAGTACTGTGCGAAGTTGATAAAACCATAGACCTCGAGAAAAACGGGACAGGCAACTGCGATAGAGAACAAAGGGTCTATGGGATTAGCAGCTTGCGATCTATCTTTGAATAATTAAGAGGTGTTAATTGGTCGGGGACTGCACAAGGTCCGGTTCATAGACACGTGCATGCGGATATACGGTAATAATGTTTTCAGATTACAAGTTATTTCGGATTACCCGCAAGTCCATTTTTAGAAATAAAAGTGTTACAACTACTTTGAGAAGAATTCGTCAAAATGGTTTTAAAGTACTTTTTACATATTGGTAGCGAGATTCGACGCATCTAGAAGTCTGCAGGGAGTCAGTATGTTGCTGTAAAGTGACAAAGTTTCGAATAGAAATCCGAAACACATACCGCTGCAGTTCCAGACTTGACAGCAGTTGACATCACAGAGTGTTTACATTTCGCAATCGTCCGTGTATCTTCGAATTTTCCCTCGTTTTTGCAGTTTTTTAACCGTCGGAATATTTTCTGTGCGAGGAGTGCTCCATGATTCGGTAAAGTATGTATGTTAACTACTGAAATGTTGTTGTTTGAAAACTGTGAACGGCCAAATTTACGAGGACAGCGTTCAGCTTTGTGTAAATGCATGTCTACCTTACTGCTTCTGAATCCATCAACCGATGGATAGTCCCGATTTATCACGAAGTTTCTCCTGACAGCGAAAGTCAGTGTTACAAATGTATTTTCTAGTACTTTGCGGATGTAAACATGTGTAGCTTATCCGAACTTTGGTGTTTCTTTAGGCTAAAACAGTACCAAAATGTTAGAGGTCGTGTATTTGAGCTCCGATGGAGTAGTCATTTTTGTGTTCCATGATTTTCGTCAAATGTTGCGTGACAGATGAAATAAAGGTCAGATTTTCGTTTCGCAGGACTGGGAAGTGTAAACCTGTCTAACTTGTAAATGTTTCTTGTTATCGGTGATTTTTATGGTAGGGAATGTAAACTTATATTGTAGATATCTAGCAAGAGTTTTCTGTAGCGTCTATGGCTAAATGTACACAGTTTTTATCGTCTAGTTTTTTCCCGTTGGCTTCGGCTTGAATCCAAAATGTGATCTTCATCGTTACCAGAACATTCACCGTGACTAGTATCAAAAAACCCTCAAAATTCTCTGTGTCATTACTCGGAACGTGCCATGCAAGAGCAAAGTGTACATATTCAGAACGTCAGTTTGATCGTTAATGAGATTCAGTGTTAAGTACGAAGTATTGTTGTCAGGGACCGCTTGGCAAATAAACTTTAATGTATTCAAAGATAGATCGCACAAAGAAACCTCAGCAGTTGCCTGTCCCGTTTTTCTCGAGGGTCTATGATAAAACCTGCTACATAAAGTGATATAACAGATATCTGATTGTTTTATGAAGCGTACTACTATTAATGAACTTGTTGTAAAACACGTGAGCACATTCAGTTCACATCTGGTGTATTTCTTGGAAACAGTCAAACACTTTTTTTCTCTTACAAGAGTAATTTGCAATTTCTATAACCGTACATATCAACAACATAAATAACATTCAGGAGTTAACCATTATAGACGCACTTTATATTTGTAGGATTAACTTTATGACAAAATGGTTCGGTGTTACCGACATGCATAGGACATTAGCCTGACAAACACGTTTGGAAATTGTATGCAGGAGCAGTTGCATGATACATCCGACTTGCAAACCGCTTTGGCACATCCAGCGGCATAGCCCGAAATGCGGAATATGTAATTAGTATGTATCACCAACTGTCTGAGGCATTTCTACTTACGAACTACGCTCATACAGATGCCAAGTTTGATCAATGACCGAACTTGCTTGCCCCTCACAGCCTCTATGGCCTTGCAAAGCATGTCTTCCCAACCATATAATTTCACAAGCGTCATGCTTTGTAGCGTTTCGTTGATTTTCTCCAACCTCTTGTCAGAAATTCTCTATGAAGATGAGGGTAGCATTATTTTAATAATAAAAATATTGACTGTGTAAGTTGGTGAGTTAAACGTAAAATTGATTAGCTTGGAGATAAATGTACAGCACACATGCTCTTCATCAGTTATTCGAATGGAAAGGAATCATGAATCATGAACGATGGCCTATAACTTCATCAAGTATTTGTGGTATGCTGTGAGACAAACGATGCTATTCAAAACGTTTCAAATCATCACGAAAGAGAAGTTTAGCCTAATGGTCAGTCGATTCCTCAAACATAAAACAGTGACTCTGTACGAAACATCAACAAAGTAAAGATAAGAAATAGCAAACAAACTTCAATCCTTTGGCACGTTTCGCCACTTTGTAGAATAATATTTTACGACGCGTAATGTTTTTGTGTATGAAAGAGAAGGAAAGCAATATATGTTTTTTTAGATTAACATCTACCTACCAGTACTTCGGCTTGAATTCTTGCAATTTTATTTGACATAATTAATTGTATTGGCACGAAAATAATGTAAAAGGATGCCCCGATGAGGGCCGAAACTCCTATTTCCGTGTACAATAAAACGAGTATTGCGACGACCTGTGAGAGGACAATTACAGGTTATATTAATTGTGCAACACCGCTCATAACGATATGTGTATTGTGATATAATTATACAGTTACTTATATACAATGCCCTGTAACAAATGATTCAATAATTCATATGCAAGACGTCACAGTTCAACAGCTCCAAACATATATCTGTTTGCCAAAATAAGTCTTGTGTATCGATAGGTATCAGTAAATATACATCTGTATTTATTATTCAGAAGTCCAAAAGGAATAAATTCCTAATACATTTAATTACATGCAAACATACAATTACATCCCAAAAACAATCACGATTAATATGCAAAAGTATGAATACAAAGAGTTCATGCATACATTCAACTTGTACTGCAGAGCAATACCAAAAGCATTTTTATAATTTATGCCATGACCTAATGTTAATGAGCTCTTGTAATTCGGACTACTTTTGTATAGACAACAAGTATGTAAAAAAGCAAACCAAAAATCATCGTCTGTAAGATATTATACTTCGCAAGAAAAATAACGTTTGATTCAGTCATATTGTTCAAGTTTGTTCAAGTTTGTTCAATTTGTGTCTCTCTCCAAGCTTTAAACTCAATATACCTCTGATATGCATATTCACTAAAGTTTTCAACAATGACTGATGACTGACGGTCTGCGGGACCTGCCGTCGACGATGAGTCGTCATATTATTACTACTACCTAAGTTTAGATGATTTTGCTTCATTTGATTTTGCTATTGTTGTCACTTGGTACTCAACTTTCAAAGAAGCATGTTCTGTATGTGTTCAATTTCATCAATTTTAGTAACCGGTGGATGGAGTGAGACATGACTAGAGCTATTCGGCAGCCTGGCGCCCGTTTAGCTATTTAATGTTTTTTCCTTCCGAAGCCACTATTCAGGTGTGACTTGTCTGATTTCATTCAAACTTGACTCAATGATATGACATACTGCTGCATGTCCACACGTTTTAAGATACAATCGAATAAGTATGATTGGTGACGATTTTGTTTTAACTTTTGTCGATCTCAAGCAAGTACCCAGACGTACCTATAGACAAATTTCAATCATTTTTACACTTGTAAATCTAGAGAATATGACTTTTGCTGTCGTTAACTGAAGCTGACCCACAAGTTGTTGATAATAAGTACGGCTTTAGATCTTTACTACAACATGGAATTGTAGTGATAGTCAAGGTCACATTCTCCATTTGTGCTCAGACATAAAAATGCAAGTCAGTTTGTTTTGTGGTGTGATCTAATACGGCCATTCAGCGGTCATCAGCTTTAAAGTTCGTCTGTCCAGAGCCATAATTCCGAAATTTCGGGACGGATATCCATACAACTTAGTACGATGATGAAGTACCACGAAGTACAGTTATAGTTCAATCGCTTTATGTTTTTTTATCAATGATGGCCTGCCGATGGCCATTTCGTCTTAACTGAGTCAAGCTAGAGTCACACCTCAGACATATCAAGACCGATTTCATTTGCAAGTGACACAAAGACACGGTATTATAACGTATTGCTACAACTCTACACCTATGTCTACCAGTCACACATTCTATGGTGCACTAACCTCAATTCAGTGACATCTAATCAAATCGTCTAATTTACACGTGGAGACTGTGGCATTTACGATGATTTGATAATATGTAGTTGGAAAACCGACACGAATATGTTCCTGGTATTACATAGAAAACAGTGAGATTCTAAACTCACAAGAAATGGTGTTGGCCACAATGCCCCTTGATATAAGGTAAACCAGAAAATTGCCAAAGCGTCTACTGACATGTAATTAGCGACTTGTCCGATGGTCATATCGCCACTCGTTAAAGCTGACATTGGAAGGCGAAGAGACTTTTTATAGGCATAGACCTGAAATTGAAACAATATTTTTAATGATGTTAATCGCGACCGAAGAATATTGTACTCAATATTGAAAAGTGTGCAAGACTGGCTACTAACAACAGACATTAGAAAATTTCATTTTTATTTGCATCCATAGTTATTGCCGCAGCACTATCACAAATTAATGATAGAACTTCAACGTGGAAGATTGAGACTGATAGCAAACTAATCCTGAGACCCATCAAGGGAAGGGGGAGTAAGTTCAGAAGGAGAAGCAGAAGTTCGCACCCTGTTTTCATCGGCATGGACGACTGCAGAATATTATCACCGTTATCGTTGTCTTTTACTTCAATGGAATCACTATTGTAATTAGGCAGTGGTCTTAAATTTTCAGATTTTCCATCAACATATGTCACACGGTGGTCGGACTCTGTTTGAACCTCATTGTTTTCAACAAAGCAGGTTTACGTTGAGGTGTTACTTAGAGTTGAGATGTTAATTCCAAAGTATTCATAAGCTGATGAGATGTTTGGTCTACCTTCACATTTACATAGTCATGATTTTCATCAACCTCCAGAAAACAGAATTTTCATGAACTATCTCGAATATCGTCTTTTGTAAATGTTTAGTATAATTATCGTTTTTCGAATGATTAAAAATGAGCAAAACGATTTAGAATGTGATCTTCTGATCCAAAAGAAGGCAGCGACGTTAATTAACAGATACGTATATAGAGTAAAAATTATCATCATTTTTAACAAAAATAATGCCATTTATATTTTCATTGTCTAGCAAAACATTAACTTTTCGCCTGAATGACTTGACATGCTTTAGAGAAGCGTTTTTGCAACAAAGAGGAATTGTTTCTATATTTCTAATTACTCTGTCCTGTTTCCATCAGGAAACAGGACATCATTCTTCCAAAATTTCATCGAAGAAGAACAGAAGAAGAAGAAGAAGAAGAAGAAGAAGAAGAAGAAGAACTATTATAATGGTGATACTGAAAGCTGCAAGTAACATTACTAGGGCCAAAGACTGATGGTAATTTGCAGCAAAAGCAAGTACAAGTCGAATTCATTGGCTGAAAAATTTTGATCCGTACTGCTCCATATGAAACTAAAGCATGTAGCCAAGCCCTGTTTGTCAACCTTGAATTAGGTATGTACATGATGAGGAGTACTTGTTCTGATAGTGATCACTTAGAGTAAGTACCTTGTGTCTATTTGTACCATTTCTGTGATTGTTGCAGTTGCCGATATACAGAAAGCAAGTCAAAGGTCATCCCAATTTTGGGCAGATTTATGCATATATTGGTTAATATTGAAAGAAACTATACTTCTAGTCCTTGTAGTCGATTATATACAAGAATATTGCTGCAAATTCGTTCAACATCATTGCAAATTTTGGACAAAAGTTTGTCTTACACTAGTCATCATCCAACATAAACCAAAACTGTAGGCTTTATAGCTACTCTAATGCATGATTGTTTTCCAATTCATAAATAGTTATATCTGTGTTCCTAAAAATGTTTGATAAAATATAATTGACTAGAATAGCATGCTTACATGTGCATGTGTAAACAAGAAAAATCGATTTATGCAATTGCATGCAAAAAGTTGATCCACTGTACAAGGCAGTCTATAAAACTATGAAACATTCTTTTCCACTACAAAACTAGCCATATTTATGCATTTCTGGATGTACGACACTTGATATAAATGTACTGAATTAGAACAGGGTGGTTACAAGTACATTTGTACACAAGAAATTTGATTTCAGAAAGTTCAATATACATACCAGTCTATGACAAAACTATGAACGATATCGTAAAAGTCAATAGTTAATGTATTCCTTGGAAGTTAAAAGGTCAAATGAGAAATTACATGTCAGTTAAGATAGTTTTAAAGAGACTTTGTCATACAAGGGAGGGCCACTTTTTCATTCGAACACTTTTGAAAGGTCACTATTTTCCATGCAGCGCCATTTTGAAAAACACCAGCCCCCAGTAATTTCTATGCAGTCCCTTACCTGAAAGGCTGTTCTGGCTTGCAAACCGCACAAATCAGTAATATTGCTGCCATACTGTAGAAGGGTGGCTCTGACAATGACGACTATAGACAGGCAAGCAGCTAGTACAAATCCATTGTTGAAGAACTCATTAACCGTGACATAGCAGACCTAATGATAAACAAACAGAAATTTTAGTGAAATATCTGCGTTGATCTTACTTCCAGCGAATGGCACTTAAGATGGCAGTATACAAAATATTGCATGTGCTCTTAAACGCTTGTCAGAAGAAATCTCGTTTTTCTACTCTAATCTTGTTCAGAAATTGCATATCATAAATACAAGGAAAAAGAACTGCATTGAAGAAAATGGTCCCAACCATTTCGCCGATGAACAGAATAATCATTCAGTTTTCAAGATGGGAAATATTAATGATACACACACTCAAAGACACTATGAACTGAACAAATCTGATTGACATCTGATAGATAGTCTATGAGAATACTTTTTATCAACAGTCCACTGGAAGCCACAACCTGTTTAAAATATGAAATTTGAACTTTCTGTAGAGATCATGATTATGTGGGAACACCCTAATTTGCCGATACGCTAGATTTCTGTTCATTTTTATATTTTATGTCGACGAAAAGACTTTTGCCTATTGGGAAGGGAAGACAATCAATATGAAATACACTGAGGAAAATTATATGCAAGATTTCCTACGGTCTCTGCTCTTCTTGCTTCATCGTAGTACCACAAAGCCGAATATGTCACAATACCGCCGATGATCAAGGGGAAAGCTATGGTACAAAAATCTGCCAGCGCCTTGATGGTTACGCCAAGAGTAATATTCCATCCGTATGCCCTCAGGTAAGCTCTCCACAGAGATGGCACGCTGTTCGCCTTCAAGGCTCTTTCCTGGGCAGCATCGGGACAAAATGGTAGAAATCTCGTTATTATAGCCGTTTCAATTTCGTATATCTTGTATAAAAAGTAACATATCTGGCCTCACACACCCGTGACACGTTAAAATGAACAGTACATGTGTCAGTGAATCAGTTGCACTGAAGTTGCCGACTTTTGGATTACTTCAGAGGCAAATTAAAGAATTATTGTTTATCAGCCGTGATCGAATTAGGCTCTTCCTTCATAATGATGAAATCATTGGCTAAGTATTAACTAAAGGCAGTTTGCTGGCATGTCGTAAAGCTCTTAACGTCTCACACTGAGTTTCGATAAATCGCTCTGACGGTACTGCACTTGCGATTAGATTTGATGAAATCGTACACGGAATTCATATCTTCGTTTCCTATAACGGATGTGAGGGTCGGTGCTTTTCTTTTCAAAATCATCGTTCATTTCACCAAGCAAGCTACTATTTGGATTTCCAGTAGAAATTTCCTGTAACCACCGCATTATTTCATTTGCTTCGATTTCTATATTAAGACAAAGTGTGCCTGTGGGCGCGATACGGAAAGATATTGCACAAATGCGAGATGCTTTCTCCCACAGAATAAGACTGTGCTCTGAATCGAGTTGTGTGCTGTTAAATGTGTATTTTGAATTTGCAATATCGTTTCAATTTGAAAGATGTCGACATGCAAATCAATACACTGTTTTTCTCTGGTTAGACAGTTCATCACAATAGCACGAATCGCAACTTCACAATGAATTTAAATATTTTGCGTAACGCAAATATAAACCAAATTGTCGTAAGTGTTATTTAAGTCACAAGTTCAAGAGAAAAATGAAACTCTGGATTCTAAAATGTAGATCAGAATGTTGAAAGAAATTAAACTGACGGTTTCCAAATTGTGAATGCTAGAGAATAAATCATGGAACGTTGAACACAATATGTACATATTGTTTAAGATACCTGCTCAGCACTATATGCGTCATTGAATTCCCTGTAGACTTTTTTACATTCAAAATCTTCCGGTACGCAGCCAAGATCAGATATCTCTAGTGGTCGTTTATATCCACGAGCAAAGAGCCAGTTCATCGTCGTAAACAACATCCTCTGTAAAAGACTGTTGTACTTATAATGGTAAAACAGCCTTTTGTTCTTCAAGTCAGCAGGATAGCCCTTCTCACTGTACCAACAATGGAAAATCTGAAATGTGAATTTGTATCGTTCAGAGGGATGAATAGAAAGGCTAAGACGGTTGTAGTCTGGGGAAGCATCCGAAGAAATTAGTTGTTGCTAGTTCACTGTACATTTCTTTGTACCACTAGACATGACACATACATGCTTACTATAAGAATATATCTTAGAAAACCATTGTAATGAATTATGTTGTCCATCAAATGCATCCTTACTATCGGATTGGCCATGAATTTATCATTTGTCATTGTATATTTTTGAGAAGGGGAGACAAAAGTTGGGAATCACTAATTTTCCAAATTTGAAGTCTGTAATCATTACAAATTTCTTAGAAAGTGTATCTGAACTTCTTATGTATCTTTTTAGTTCTTGTAGTAGTTGTAGTAGTAGTAGTAGTAGTAGTAGTAGTAGTAGTAGTAGTAGTAGTAGTAGTAGTAGTAGTAGTAGTAGTAGTAGTAGTAGTAGTAGTAGTAGTAGTAGTAGATTTATTTATTAGAGTGACATGTGACATGACACAACATTTACATTTAATAATGATACAACATCAACGGTGAGTGGTCACCCAGCCCAATGGGCTTATAAGTCTCTATAATATTGCAACTTTAGAATCGGGGTAGCTCGAGGAAATAAAATTTAACTGATAGTGTAATACTAATATAATACAGTAATCATTATTGATGAAATAAATTGTTACGTCTTCTTTGAAATGACTTTGATACATACTTTGCTGTTGCTCTACTATTTGTTTCCATTAAGTATACTAATTTTTCTATGTCGTTATAATAAATAAACTCTCGGTTTGACTCATTTACTAAATCAAATAATTGATCACGAAAATCATTATACAAGCTACAATGAAACATAAAATGTAGTTCATCTTCTATTTTATTTAACATACAAAGTCTACAAAGTCGCCTATCTATATTTTCATGTCTATATCGCCCAGTCTCAATGCGTAGTGGGAGAATACCAAAACGTAACTGTACAAGAAAGGACCTTTCTGCCCTTGATAGGTTTAACGATAACTATTTTTCCTGTCCAAAATTAGATTTCAACTTTGCATATGTGCGTAATTTTGGTTTGTTTGTTACAAAATCATACCAGTGACTAGTACATTCAGCTTGCTTTTTCTCTTTAACACTTTCAATACTGCATGGATGAATATCCTTTATAACTAATGATTCGAAAACGGCATACATTTCAGATGACCAATTATTCACTGCTAACGAGTGATCCCACAAAAAGATTTTCTCCGTTAATCTTTTTTCATTTAGATTACATAGACGATTCCAATTGTAAAGCAGACCCCGCTATTTCATATGAACTTGCCCGAGTCAGAATATTTTTTCCTGCAATATTCCCAAGACATATCTTTGAGTACCATAATGAAACTGTCTAAATCATCAAATGATGATTCTATGATTATTTTTCCTGGCGACCGCCTGGCAACGCCCCTAATTCGAGAAAAAGTCATGTCTTAAATTACACTTGAGTCACAAATAATGTAGTTTGCGCTGCACACAGCTCTCGCGCCAGCTTCGACGCAAGCCTTCACGGCAGCTCTTGCTTCGCATTGCAAACTAAGAGAATGTTCTATAAAATTGTTTTGAAAATCATCGCTCGCTATTTTTCAATCATAAAAGTCTGCAATGGTGCTAGAAAAAAGTCTAATCGAATTCTGGTACATGAAAGAAAGAATCGCAGGCTCCATACGCCGCCAAATTTACTATATTATAACTCTTACCACTTCCAGTTGGTCCATTTCTATATATAACTGGCATTTTGTGATATCTATATCATTGAATATTTTTTTTGAAATTATTTTTAGTATAGATATATTACGATAAAAACAATGAAAATCCTTTCTATTTCATATGCCGTAAAACTACTGGAAAGTGGCGACAAACTTAAAATTAGTGAGAGAGGCGGTAAATTTAGAAGTTAGGAGAATGTGAAGATCCTGTTATATTTGTAGACAATCTAGAATCAATTTTCCAGTCAACCCTAAATATGGTTCCAAAGATCCCGCTACATGTGATGAAATGTGTATATCTTGGAATGAAACTCTTCAAACGTTTACCGATCTCATGTGCCAAAGCTTCGCTAAAAGCTTCGCGGTAAGCTTCGCTGTAAGCCCTGCCACCCACTCAAAAGAAATATTTTTCGACCCTTCTAAAGTATTTCAGAAGGGAGGGAGAAACAAACAAAGAAAATATGTGCTACATGCATTGATATAGTTCAAGAAAACGACGGGATAAAAACAGTAACCCGATTACCAGCTAGAGAAAATCCTGCTATTGTAGCTTATAATCTTAAAAAAGGTAGCAAGACAGAATTGTTGTCATTTAAACCGCGCTCATTTAAGAATTATAGTATGATTAGTCTTTCTTTCACTATATACAGACTTGTTGTTCCGTCTCATAATACAAAGTTTGAAGAAGAAGTTTTAGACACGTTAGATCACATATACCAATCAATTAATGCTAAAGAAGGTGTTATGGTGGTATTTGAGGATAACCTATCGTAGAATACATTTCTTTTTAAATTCTTTTACGATACTTATATAAGATATGGTTATGATGGAGTCAGTTGTCAACGAATGTAAGATACAAAAATTAGTATATATATTTAAACTTGACCTGAACAGTCATTCATAACAGGTTCTTCACACGAATGTTTCTATGTCGAAGAAACACAATTGGCGGCGGATTTCAATGGTTTTAGGGACATATTACTAAAGAAATACGAAGATAAGGTGCCGTCGCATTTTATTCCAAACAAATTTGTAGTATTTTTCCCTAAAAAGCGACGTCGTTTTTTCCACTAAAAGCTTTTGATGGTGCAGAGAGAGAAAGTCATTTTCCAGAAGTTAAACGAGTTATAGATATCGAGCACATCCATACAAAAGATATGGCGGCAAAGGATGATAACATGTATAGAATTTTCACAGAAATGGATATCAAATTAATGGATACAAAAGACATTCTAAGTGTACAAACTCGTACATTGTATGTTACCTTCAACAAAAGACAGACGATCGAATATGAAACGACAATTAATAGATCGCTAAGAACATAAATTTGAGAAAATTGAAAATGTTGAAGTTTCTATACTTTTTCTCTGGGAGATCCTTAATTTTAAAGTACATATAGGACAAATCCGACTAGGGCCTGGCGGTAACGTCACACTGCCGCAATGGTTAAAAAATAAGCATTGTGTTAGTGATCTGATTCCCACTGTTTTCAGTATTCAGTCATAGCAAGCCTAAAATTCGAAGAGTTGAAACAAATGCAGCAAGACTAGAAGGAACTGGGAGGCATATGATAAGTTTGTGACCGATTACTGCCAGGATGGAATACCCTTTCTCACATTCCTGGCCGCTGGGAGTGTGGGATCGACAGTGTGGAACAATTTGTTCTCACACTCTGTATTGTTGCGCGACCGAACACCACGTATGTGAAACGTATGTTGATTGGTCCATTCTGCTCAGCGCCCAGTTCTCTGTACGAATTATTTGACGAATAGAACATCGCGTAATGTACAACTGGCACTATAGGGGACAGACGACTGAACCGCAGAGTGAACACTGTGATCAGGTTGTTCTAGATTTGAGTACGGTCAGCGCGGCGTCGGCAACAAATACACGGAGGATGACCGCTTTTATGTTGTAACGGGAGAATTCAGGCCATTACTAACCTATCGGCTATACGCTCGTCGACATATTTTCTGGAGAAGAACTGACTTGACAGCGATACAGTTAGCGAAAGACTTCGATGAGCGAGCCATTTGCACACGAGGCTGTAGCAGACGACAGCTTTCACGCAATGTCATCAACAGATGGCCACCAGAGCTGTTTCGCAACATTTTCCTCAGATAACCTGGAGAATTTTGTGGCTGACCAACAAAACAAAATTGCCATATCGGTAATATACATGTTAACGTGTTTGATATGCTCATCAAAGAACGGAACTTCATTTTTCTTTGCGGAATGATACAAATGAAACAAGTGCAATCGGGTGCTGGTTCTTGATAGTATAAACCTACCACAATAAAATGCAATTTTCTTAAGATATTTGAGGGACGTGAGAAAAATAATCCCACACCCCAATGGGTTGGGATGGAATGTCTCACACTCGTTGGGGATATTTTGTCTCACACTCGCCTGCGGCTCGTGTGAGACAAAATATCCCCAACTCGTGTGAGAAATCTGATCCCAGGTCCTTGGGGGTGTGAGATTCTATTATTCCTACACATACAGATCAATCTGTATTCGAGCAGCAAAATCCGTCAGTTAGGTTACAAGTATTACAGATTCGTGAAAGTGATCCTCTTGCGTCCGGCATAACGATCTGCGGCAACCCTGCGTTGCAGAAGATGTCGCAGATGGCCAATATCTTACTGATAGTCGGTGAAAATGAGCAGCCTGGCAGCGGCGGCTACTTCGTACCTATTATTACATTAAATCGTTTTGTTAATTCTCATAATGATCGTAAGAATAAGCACGGACGGAAATGTATGTGTATTAGTTGAGGGCGAGGAATTGCGGCGACGGAAGAATTGGATCTACATCAGGATGGCTACTGTGGGACAGACAAAGCTTAGCCGGTTTTTCCTAAAGAGGTTTGTCAATTCGAAGGGCACCGAAAGCAGGTAACTTGTCCCTTTATTGTTTATGCAGATACTGATGCAATCATAGCGAAGGACATCGGTAGGAACATTCCAATCTGTCTTCCATATGATGTAATTGTGCGATGGCCACATTGCGAGGTTGGGTCAGCAATCGAGCCGAAAATTTATGATAAAAGAATAATCACAGAGCTTGACTGTGTTGCACAATTTTTAAGGGAGATGAAGAGTACTATGAGGTTATTACGAAAATACCGCAAAGGATGCACGAGGACATTGGCTGAGGGCAATGCGCGGCACAGTAAGTGAGGCTTCCCACAATTCTCCATGATCTGTACACACGGAGATCACTCACAGAACTGAAGCAAATTTCTTCTGTACAGAGAACAACTCGGAACATATTTCAAAATTCTGGCAACATGGTTCTGATAATCATAATTTTCTGATTTCCCACTGTGAATAATGAGAAGATCAATCCTTTTTCCGCGGAGGAGATAGCAATTTTGTAATTTTGTCGACATAAATTTTTGACAGCCATACACAATATTTTCAAGGAAACTAAGGGAATAAGTTGCATCTGTGTTGGCAAAAGAAAGGGTATTCATTTTTTAATGTTCGTAACAAAGCAAATCTGCATGTCTAACAGGTGGTATGATGAGACCATCTTAGTTGCTGATAACTTTATCTTGACAAGTGTACAATTTTTAGCACCTCCAAACATCGACTTCTCATTCAATTTACTCTTGAATTTTTAATATAATCAATAATTTTGGAACATAGTTTCAACAAATAATCCTGAACTTAAATTGTAAGTTAAAAGTTGTTAAGAAACTGATAAAATTGAAAAAACCTTTAGCAAAAGAAGTCTGAGTGAACAAATCAAGGGGAATTGTGGGTAGCCTCACTTACTGTGCGCGGCGCCAATGTCCGAGTGCATCCTTTGCGGTATTTTCGTAATAACCTTATTATTATACATCTTACATTCATGACTGGGGCATCAAATTGTCAGAGTAATGACCGTTTCGTGCAATGTCAACAATTTTTCTTCCGATTTACAGCGCAAGTGTGGAACGCTATCTCGGACGCGCTTCCGCAAGTTCTGGATTGTATGTGTGCACTACACTACTACGTACAGAGCGCGCGAGAGAAATGTTCTGGCACTAGTCCAATGGGTCCCTTGAAACCGTTCAACAGTGGACGCGCAGATACAGCCGCAGGGGATGGGGCGCCTTGAAACCGTACGTGTTACGGAACGGGCGTTCCGTAAGGCTTTTTTAGGGCACGCAAAATTCTATTGTTCTCGATGGTAGATGGATAATAATGCTGAGTATTATTCAAGATCATACAATAATAAGATCTCTATACGGGAATCTATCTGCGTTGCACGTGAGAATGGTGCCACACATAGAATTGTGGGAGCCCGTTCTACTTTTTATTTTGAAGGGTGCCGCCTGTCGAGAACTATTCCTATTTACGTTCACAATCTCAAGGGGTTTGATGTTTATTTTCTTATAAATAAGTTACACGAACTAGATGAGGCTGGTGGGAGTTCCTCAGAGCCAAAAATCATAGCTGAAAATGCCACAATGGACTTACGGGTCTTATAAAAACGTTTATTTTTTATTGGCTCAATTGTTGTGGGGGCGCTAGTAAGAAGAGGCAGGCAGTGAAACGTTTCTTTTCGATAAACTTTATGATCAGTGCCCAACTAATGTCTGGGTCTCTCGCGAAGTTAGCAGCGACCATGCCAAGGGATGGCTGGATGATACCACTTTCCTATCCAGAGATTCAGCACGCAAAGGGTTTCTTCCCGTACGAACATTCAGACTCTCCCGAGCAATTGGATTCTATATTGTGAGACCGATGTCCTCCTTCTTGCCTTTCTCAGAGAGAGATATTTTATAGTGAACTAACAGAAGAAGAGATCTCGGAGACTGATTCTAAACATGCACTGAAGGTCTGGGATGAAGTAAAATGTAAGACTCTGAAGGATTATATAGAATTCTATTGTGAGACCAATGTCCTCCTTCTTGCGAATATATTTGAAAATTTCCGAGACACACGTTTATGAGCATATAAGCTCGACCCTGCACATTATATGTCAACACCCGGTCTGACATGGAATGCTATGTTACTTTTCACAGGCAATAAGTTTAAACTCATTCAGGACGAGCAGCAGATGACTTTTGTTCAGAGTGCAAAAAATTCGAGTTGGTGTTAGTTAGTGTAATATTCATTACTTAAAAACAAATCATCCGAAAGTGGCAACCGCTGACCGTAGCTGTTGCAGACGCAGCCAGCGACTACGTCAGCGACAGAAATAAAATATTTTGATGCTAATAACCTTTTTAGATGGGCAATGAACCAGCCAATGCCAGTAGGGTGACTTCATTGGTTAACAAGGGAAGAAATAGAGAGGGCTCTAGAAGGTGGGGTGCTAATGCAGGTGCTATCACAGATGCTATCACAAGACTGGGCGACTTCCTACTCTATTCTCTTGAAGTAGACCTGGAATACCCAGAAAAGTTACATGAAGAACATAGTGGCCTACCCATCGCACCGCATCACTACGAGTTTCCGCGCCAGGGTTCTAGACTAATCACAAGTGTTTTGTACAGAGAAAATTATGTCTTACATTATAGGTTACTTGAATTCTATCTGAGAATGGGAATGAAACTGACGAAGATTCATCGGGTTCTTGCCTTCGAAGAAGCACCGTATCTCGCTGAATATATCGACTTTAACACTAAAATGAGAACAAAGGGAAAGACAGACTTTGAAAAGAATTTCTATAAATTGATGAATAACTCGATGATCGGCAAGAAAATAGAAGATGTTAGGAAGTACAGAAACTTTAAATTTGCCGAGCGAAGATGAAACATGCATATAACTATCTTAACTAGGGAAGAGGATGGTGATTTCCCAAACAGTGCTCTACTGGAGGAATATCGGTATGTAAAGCCAGTGTACATTTGAGCGACAGTACTCGAACTTTCTAAGCTGCTTATGTATGACACGTATAACAATTACTTTCGTACGAATTCCTTGGTATTAGATTAGCCTACATAGATACTGATGTTTTCAGTTACAGTGACTTCCTCTGACACAACTTTCAATGACATAGTTAGAGAAGATGTAGAAAAGAATGGGAAGGAGTCGATATATGACACTACTGGGATGAGCTAGGTAACTTTAAAGATGAATTGAATGGGGAACCTATTATCGAATTCGTCGGCATTTGTACCGAAATGTATGCTTTTCAGACGCCATCTTCTATCACGAAAAATAAGGGGATAGAATATGTTTCATTGCATGAAAACACAATTATACAGATAAATTCATATTATTGAGTTGCCTGTATCATAGAACAATACACGTGAATTCACACGAATCCACATGAATCCAGGCTTCCTGAATACAAGAAATGGATTCTTGACTGTATTCATCTGTATATGCACTATTCAGCTAAAATACAAGCAATAATCCATGCTAATACAGTAAGTATTATAGGGTTTTTATGCAGAATTTGTGTTTGTAAACACCTTAATTTTGAGGGATTATAAGGATCTGTTTGAAAATAAACAGGAGCCTGAGGAGGCACTTTCGTTTACTTTGTACTGACAGCCGGTGAATTTAGGAGTGAAAGGCGTAGTAAAATAATGATGGCGCCCAATGTTATCAAACGTTTACAGTTATATGATCCAGTCACATGCAAATGGCTAGCAGAAACAAGGCCAATTGGGTGGGTTGAAAAATCAGGCTAACTAAAATAGTAAAGACTTTAATTTACTGTTCTCAACAACGACCATTCATTGTAAAGCTCGTTAAGACACATATTCGCCATCTCTAATTCATCAACAAAAGCTCTATAGTCAGGGTTTAGAGTATTCCATTCATTGATTCTATTTTCGATAGCTTTTATTTTATGTGCATTACCACTAGAGTCATGTCGTAAGAGTGTTACTTCACCTCTGTGTAGTCCCATGTCACCAGGTGTAAATCGTAACTCATCTTCAGAACGCAATGTAGAACTTACATGGTCGAGCGAGTCTGCGCCCCTTGAGTCATCCCCACCGAATAGTTTTTATATAAGTTCAGAAGCTCCTTGACCTTCTATTGAAGAGCGCGCTAAAAATCCACTTCCTTTTATTTATTTATTTATATTTTGACAGCCTGATATTTTCATAATACAGCTTTCCCTTCTCAATCATAGCACCCAGAAACAAAAAATGTCATATATATATATATATATATATATATATATATATATATATATATATATATATATATATATATATATATATATATATATATATATACAATATTGAATTGATATTACGTCTTTTATTTTACCTTTGTCGCGCGGCGGGTCACCCTGTTTTCGAAAGTTGGAATATGATGGTCAGCCACTTTCTGACGTTGGCAGAAAATAATCCCCCAGCCGAAGAAACTGACCATTCCCTAAGACGCTCACGATATACGTTTTCCGAGGTCGCTTATGGACGTTGACATCGTTACTGAAGAAGTGCTATAGTAGTAAGCGATTACGTGATACGCTATTTACCTGTCATATACAACCGCGTGGTGGCGCTTTAAAACACACTCTAACGACGAAGGTATCTTTTTGGGGAGCAGCTAGCTGCCGGACAGGAGACCTTGCCAAGCCAAGATGACCCACTTCTTTTCATATAATGTCCAAAGCATCGGTAGTCATCGTCAGTGCTTCCCAGGCACTCGTCAAAAATCAAAAACCGAACCCTCCAAACGTTTTTGGGGTCACTGCCTTGTGATATATGTGACTCTTATAAAGGGTCACGCACTTTAAACCACACTCCCTACGTCACAGTATTGTTCTCGGTGGTGTTCATTTCTACGGGCTTACTGTCTGAATCTACCAGGCGATTCTGTCAGAACCCAGCAATTCTGTCAGAATCTAATTCTAACAACCATTGTCTATTAAGGTACATTGCGACTGTTTCTGGAGGTTCTGACTCCACTACATTTTGCAGTTTCTATGCCAGGATTGAGTGGTAAAAAAAGTTTCGTCATTATTTCAGCAGCAGTGATACTTCCCATCTGCTCAGTCCCTGTTCATTAGCTGCCTACGACTTCTGCATTTTTCAACCTATCCAAACCTTGCATTATTTCCACCTATAAGACCCTTAACAATGCATGCCTACACCAGAATTCGAACCTACATACTTTCACTCGAGAGCCATACATGCTATTCGCTAAGCCATGAAGCGATTTCTGGCAGCATGGTTTTGGAAATTAAAAATGAATATTACACATGCAAGCGCAAAAACATGGTCTTGCTCGTGGTGACAAGTGAATCTTCACAAAATGCGAATCATTATGATCCCTATCGATTTTATATCTGTTGACTTCAAACAATGTCGAACCAAAGACTGGTCGTTTCAGCAGAACTTAATGGTATCAATCATTGAATATTTAAAAACGTTGCGACTGGAATGCGCTAACATACCCAATGGGCTCTGTGATAATCGTGACTGTCTGATTAAAGTCAGATAGCCATCGTCCCCTGGGAGTTTCTGGTTAAGAATCGCCTCCGCCCACGAGTTCGGCAATTTTAAACCAGAAACTTCTCGGTGCTGGTGGTTATCTATTAGATACCTCTCCTACAGAGCCAGCGTGTGGAATATAGTTATGTATGCTATTAACATGATACAGCTCCTATTCCCCAAAATGACAATTCGCGATATAAATTGTACATTGAACAGTGCTTTTATACAATCATAAAGTACAAATGGAAAAACACGTTTGTCTTTCTAGCGTCTGGGTTTCAGGAGATTCTAGATCTTGGGAGGGTGGATCAAAAGTACAAGATATATATATATATATATATATATATATATATATATATATATATATATATATATATATATATATATATATATATATATATATATATATATATATATATATATATATACGAAAATGGTTTACTTGTCAATGCAGGCAAAGTATAGTGCTCAATGCATTTCTGCAGGGCGGTAATACTGAGAATCTAGGAACTTGTAGTTGTCACTCTACAGGCTGTTTCATGCGCTAAGCAATCATCAGGATGATTGCTTAGCGCATGAAACAGCCTGTAGAGTGACAACTACAAGTTCCTAGATTCTCAGTATATATAAATATATGTATACAAATATATACATATATATATATATATATACTATTTACTTCTTACCTTTGTTCGTAAAACGTTGAATTCTAACATTAGTAAGCATGAGTATATTACTATGCTTACAAAAACAATATCAAGTCTCATGATCGAAAGGTCAAAGCCAGTTTCATCTATTTGCTTGGTCAGTCTAACACTGTCAATGGCAATGGCAGACAGCCAATACAATACCAACAACCAAGTTAACTGAGGTCGATTCCAATATTACAGGTAGTTATAGTACATCACACTTATTAGTCCACAGAGCAGTGCACACGACTGGGGTACATACACATGCGGTTGTGTTACAGAAGTCAAGGCCAGATCTGTTAAAACTCCTTCGCCGACGCCACAGAGTAACACTAAAATCAAGAGAGTGGACAATATCCACTTGCGTTTGTGTCCTGGATAAGGTATCAGTGTTTTCGATGAATAGTCTCGTTGAGCTGAGAAAAATCTAAATCCGATCAGCACTAGAGACAGAAGGAACAGAAAACAAATGTGGACTACACCATAGACAATGTCGAGAATCCGTTGATTATAACGGCAGGTTGCTGAATTGTCTGTCATGGCTGCGGTGAACCACTGTAGCTTACTCGACAACGCCATATCAATGGTCGAGATTTGTTCAGGGAGCGTTCAGTTAATATGGCCGGTGGAGTGGTAAATTCGTCATGTGCTGCTTACGAAATTAACCCTATAAAACCCGAATAAAATAAAATTACCATCAGTAGGAGTTAATAATCCATAACTGACCCCCACCCCCGAATGCTATCAAAATACCGTCAAGGGTTAAACGGCAAAATCCGAGGAGGGACATGTGAAGTCGGAAAATTGCACCGCTCCTCATGGGTTTTTAAAGAGGAGTCACTTAATTTTCCAAAGGTCCATCCGGTCGAAATCTATGTTACAGTATACAAAATGACTTCCAAGCTTAACAATTTTCCAATTTCAGATACCCCGCTCCCCTCTCCCTCGAACTTTGTTGGTTTACCCTGGACTTAATAGGTCTAAAGTACTACAAGTCTCGAGGGTTATAAAATTTATTATGGGAGCATCGAGAAAGTTACCGGTCGTCGTTATCAGAGATCTGCCTTGACAGGCTATGCTTTTCACGTACACTCTGTACAGCAGTGGAGTATTTAGGTCAGATGGCTATCGCATTGAACATTGACTTTGTACAACAGTTAAAGTACTATCTTTATTTGTCTAATTCGTGTCGTCTACAGAGCTTCCATAGCCATTTTAGACGCCTGACGTGGCATATTTCGAGTGTTCTTAAAGTTAGTCCTGCAGTAGAGGGAAAGGTACAGGTTGTATCATTTCATCTGTTAAACATACACTAATAGTTAGAGTTCTGAAGTGTTTTTCTAATTTTTTCCTAGATAATATTATTAAACTTGGAATAAACATTCAAGTCATCGGTATTCATCACCAGTGCTCCCTATCTGTTACACAGTACAGTGTCTCATTACATGAATCAGTAAATCGTAAAAACGTCGTTTACGGTTATATTGTGTTCACCGCGAACACCATAAGGTATACATTCAATGCAGCAAGCTTTCTGTTTGATGTTTGCGCGTAGTGTGTGGTACCTTATTAGCTTGTAAAAAGGTCGGCGAAAACAGCCACTCGACAACTTATATGAACATTAGAAGTGTATCGAACCTGTAGGAAGTCCTTCCTACCGCCCTAATCGAAATATAATCCTCTGTAGGTAGAAAGTCAGTGAGTTGATATGAAAGACTTGGTCCCCGGGCAGTCGCAAGTGCCTTTGAACAAAAACTAACGTCCTTTGGTTTTCTATAGCAAACACCCATTTCTACTTCAATTTCGAACATTAATTTCTGCCGTTATCAATCAAATCGAGTTGTCGGACAGAAACTTTCAGGGGCCGATTAGCGTGATAAGTTGGCAGTTGCTGATAAACTTACATCAACATATGGAAAATTTCCAGGAGACGTCATTTGAAGCATGACGCCAACTCACATATACATTTTTCTTCAATGGTATATTGCTTAAATTTATGACAATATTTAATCCAAATGTTTTAGTATGAGAAAATAAGTTCCACTAAATTCACTTTTTTCCTTCCTAAATATATTAGATTACAAAGTATTTGCCTCCGACACAATGTTTCTTAGTGTCGCTGACAAATTGTTGCTGACGTTCGGACTAGAATAATTAACAATCATACTTCATGGCAGATCTCAAAAATAATCAGGTCATCACAAGTGATGAGAATTGACCTGAAATAGGTTGCAATGCGGGACGTTTTTTAAAGAGGTCGCTTAATTTTTTAAAGGTCAAACTTGTCGAAAGCTGTGTTTCAATGTACATTTGCTCCGAGAAATAGAGGTTATTCTTTACACATTAGAAACGTTATGGATTGTCGTCAGAGATTTGCTCTGGCGTGACGGGCGATTCACGTGAATTCTTTTCACGAATTCTTTTCACGTGAATTCTGCGCAGTCATGCAGCTTTTAGGTCATTCAACGGCGAATCAAGCTGGTGTCACTCTTTGTACCAGTTAAAATACCTTTTTTGGGTTACTATTGTCTCCAAAGGTTAACTTTCCATTTTTAATTGCTTGATTAAAGCGCATAATAGGGACTGGACAGAAATTAGAGGGGGAGGCCGGTGTTATTTTGGGGTTGCCTTTGGAGGAGGGTCACCCTTTTCACGCAACTATTATCAGTATTATGAGCCAAGATGTGGCCGATATAGTGCTTCATCCATAAATATAAAACCAAAATAAACGGCCTTTATTGGGCAAACTATTAATAATCTTTATATACAAAACAATCTATATCGGTGATCTAATATAAAATCTGATAATTTATGTACATGTACTTTGCTTGAAGTGGGAATTATAAAAGAGCATAAGCGTACAAGAAATTTGATTTTTGGATTTCATAGAAAACAAGGTAGTCTATGAGAAAACTACGAACAAGATATTTCAAATCTAAAACTAGTAATACATATTTCCTCATTTATAGGCATTTAATTTGTTTATCAGAATAGGGTGGTTACAAGTGCTAATGTTACGAGAACTGGATTTTGGAATCTCATTGAAAATGTCGATCTACTATACATGGTAGTCTGTGACAGAACTGTAAATATTTTTTAGTTTTAAAAGTACAATTTTTTGTGCAAATATAGACGTTGATCCTTAACATAAATGTACTTGATTAGAATAGGCTGGCTGCAAGTGTTAACAGTTTGTGTAAAAGAAATTTTATTTTGGAATTTCATCGAAAATGTTGATTAACTATACATGGGAGTTTTTGACAAAACTGTGAATATTTTTCCAGTATAAAACAAGTACTGTTTGTTTAAATATATACAGTGGATAATTTGCACAAGTGTGCTTAAGTAGAATAAGGTGGTTACAAGCGTACAGTATACAGTATATATACAAGAAGTTTTATTTTTGAATTTCAATGAAAATGTTGATACAATACACATTGGAGTCTATGACAAAACTATCAAAAATTGTTTTCCAACGTAAGAGTGGAAATATCTGTGTATGTATAGATTTTGGGTAAATGATATAAATGTACTTGATTAGGATAGGGTGGTTGCAAGTGTATGTATAGATTTTGGGTAAATGATATAAATGTACTTGATTAGGATAGGGTGGTTGCAAGTGCATGTGTGCACAAGAACTTTTATTTGGGATATTCACCAAAAATGTTGATTCACTGTACATGGGAGTCTATGAGAAAACAACGAATACTGTTTTTACGAAACTACAACATTATCTGTCCTTTTATAAGTGTTTGATGTCGACAATTCATACCAATTTTCTTAGTATTGGAATTTCCCCAAAACCTTCGATTCGCTTTTTAATCAAATGTACTTGGTCAGAATAGGGTGTTTGAAAGTGCAGATGTGAACAACAAATATGATATTGGAATTTATCTAAAGTATCAAATCGCCTGTTGATCAAGTCGTTGATAGAATTATTGTGAAATGTGATCTTTTTTCATCAAATTACTTAAAACCTCAGGTCAAAAGTCAAATGAGAAATTAAATAATGGATATGCATGTAGGGTTAGGGTCACTGGGTTTTTTTGCGTGTGAAAACGGGGAGGGTCACATTCGTGCAAATACTTTTGAAGGGTCACTTTTTACCGCGCGGCTTCATTTAGTAAAACGCCGCCCCCTGTAATTTCTGTCCATTCCCTTACTGAATCTATATATACTTCAGTCAAGTGCCGCGTGCAATGCTCTACGCGTTACGGACTAACAAGTTTGGGGTGTTATAACTACCAGGGATACCGGTATCGACCTCATTAGATGTAGTTGTTGGTTTTGTACTGGCAGTGCACTATATTTATAGACATGATAACAGTATTAAAATAAATAGATGTGAAGGGTCTTGACCCCTTCGTTTATGAGACTCAACACTGTTTTATGGTAAGTATATGTGGCAATTGTCTAATGTATCACACGTTTATTTCGGTTATAGGTATGTACATTGTTATATACTTTAATGCAAGATGCTGTATCTTTTGGGGCGACATTGTATCCATTGTACTTTATGAACATTGCTGTCACACTGTTGTTGATTACCTTTTGAATTATAGGATAAGTATTTAATTACGTACTGTATGGTACATTCTGTTGACTATAATTATTTACTGTTGTTCAATGCCATTTCCCATTATACAATGATTACTTGCGAATAATGTTGGTATTGACAACCATTAAACTTTTTTCATCAATTTTTATACGTCTTTGCATACATGACACACCTGCCGACCAAGATCAAATGGTTTACTCCTATACTCACGTGACCAACAAATTACAAATATAGTCAGTGAAGCAAGACATGGCATCTTTAAAGAGGTGAGGATATGAATATAAAGGTAAAGCACAGGAAAACAGCATTTTTCTAAATTTTGATTTGATACAGTCGTGCACTGATTTTCTCACTCCCGGTTTCACACAGGGAAAGTGGATGGGGCCTATGCCAATTTGCGAACTAAAAAACTTCAAAAATTTTACAAAATTAAGGTGATGGGGCCTGTGCCGACTTATTTGAGATTATCGGAAGTCGGTAAACGTTTCTTATCGGCGTCTTAAAAAAAATTCTGTTCACAAGTAATGTATAGGGATTAAAATAGACGGAGACGTACGCTCTCTACGGTCTACAGTGGTTACAATGCATGCATACATCAACAACAGTGGATCCTTTGGTGCACATGCTGCAAATGCTACTCTATCTGAATTTGCGTTGTAAACGCCACCGACGCAGATTTAATGGTCATTTGCATGAAGGGATACCGATTCATGGTTACTTTTCATTTGAGGTTCCACTTGAAAGACTTTCCACGCTACTGAATCGTCGACGGAGTTCGAGTTTTCGTTTCCTGTTTATGTGCCATGGCAATTTCATTTCGGGCACACAGTTGCCAGAATGGAGGGTACACAACAACCAGGGAAACAAAATCACTCCGAATCTGACAATGAAGACTCCACCATCCTCCCAACGACATGAAATTCATCAAAAAACCTATCGTCGCACAAACAAATAATTGTGTGAAGGAACTCGATGTCTTCTTGACGAGTAAACATCGCTTGGACACACATATCAATCACATTGTAACGATGGGTTCAAAATGCTTGGATTTGTCAAACGAACAAACATTTTAATTGTACCAATGTGTTTATAACTTTGTACGTCTCTCTCATCAGAAGCCATCTAGACTTTTGTTCTCAAGTTTGGTCTCCTAACCAAACGTACTTGATTGTGAAACTGGAGAAAGTCCAGAAAAAATTCATAAAACATCTTTGCTACCGATCCTCACAACTATATTCTAATGAAATGTATAACAACCTTTGTAAAATATTTCAGCTGCCAACAATGGAGAGCAGACGGGCATTTTTTGATACTACATTCCTGTACAAAATTGTAAACTCTAATTACAACACTGATGTACTTGCAAAGATTAATTTTTATACACCCCCTAAAGTTCTTCGTCGTAAACTTCTTTTTAGACCTGCTTCTTACGGAGCCAAAACATTTTAATACTATGTTTAATGAACTAAAAATTTAGACAGTTTTTGTAATTTTATTACTTTTAGACGCAATATACTTTAGCTATTGACTGATTTATACAGGGTGCAACCTGTTTTTACTTTTTTTTCTTATGTTAGTTTATTTTTAGTTTTCATTGTCCATTTTTGTCGTGTTAGATTTTCTTCTTTTTCTTTGTCATTTTTATCTTTTCTCTTTCCTTTATGAAATGAACCTGCAATTGGGGCAACCTGTTGGTTTATAAATAAATAAATAAATAAAAATGTCGGGTTTGGTAGAAGCAGCGGCAGTGTGGTTACACTTACCAGCGGGAGAGCTGTCTTCAATAACATCAGCATAACGCGTATTATGGAACGCACATAAATGCTAGTAAGCGTTCCTGGTGGTACTGGTAGCGTGATAAAGTGCATCAAACGCACGGTAGTGCACAACAAACGCAAAAATTGCTGCAGCAAGGTAGGGACGTCAGGCATTTTAGCTTTACAATTATTTGTCTGTGGCTTTATCAAACGTTGTTTAATCAATTACATCTTTCAAATTGTTTGGCTATTCAGAGTTCCATTTTCATTAAAGTCGCACCTGTATGTTAATATTTAATCAGCGTTACCAATCACTGTTTGGCAAAACATACTTGTCATGAAGTGCGTACCACCGCAAAATTAATAAAATTAATACTTCATTTATCACGATGGCTGGACAACAACAACGCACGCAAGCTTTTGGTGTCCGAGTTCTCGAAAATGAACGAAATTTGATTTTCGAGGCATATAGAATGCATGACAACAACTGCAACAGAATTTTAATTCCTTAGAAGAAACACAGGGAGGCTCAACAATAGAGCTGCGGAGTTGTACAGTGGAAACACTGAGGCCCGTCTAAGGAGGAGAGTGCGAGATATTGTACGCATTCGATTGGAAAAGTGAGTTCACTTCTTTGTAGGTTCTCATCATTTATTTTTTATCATCACTTAATGACCATGTTTTCATTTTAATTTCTTTCTTTCATTTTGTTTCCAAAGTGAGCGGACTGTGAGACAGCGAAAATGCGGTACGCTGGAAGGGGTACCCGGAGGAAAGAAAAACTAGAAGACAGCCAATGACACGACGCTCACCTCCTCCAACCCCACGACCTCCTCCTCCCCATGAACAGCAACTACAGCACCAACAACAAGAACAACAACAACAACACAACAACAACAACAACAACAACAACAACATATTGCTGGTCAAGAGTTGAACCATGGCGACGGAAATGGCGTGATTGGTGGACACATTCCTATTCCCAACAATGCGGGTTATGAGGGGAACCGTTGTCCTCTCCACACTCTAATCAGGGGGTGTTACGAACAATATTTAAACAACATCATGGACAGATTGCCACATACTCTTGATTTGGTTGACAGATGCTGCAGCACTTCATCAGACGAACGTTTGAATCAAATTGATTTAAATATTTGAATAATTTTAGGGAAGTCAATGTTTTTTCAACTGTATATATTTATATAATAATTATGTTTGCGATTTTTGGCCCACGCGGTGGGCGTAGCCCACCTAGTGGGCCTCTGTTATAGGGTGGCGTTTGTTAGTCTGTATGTGTGTCTGTAATATTTCTGTCTGTCTGTCTGTATGTCTGTCTGTCTGTCTGTCTGTCTGTCTGTGTTATGGATCATATCTCTCAAACTCATTCATCAAATGTCATGAAATTAGGTACACAGAATCTTTAGGATGGGAACTAGATCTGATGAGGTTTTGGGGGTTGTTGGTTGCATAGTTCAGCAAAAATTAAGCTTTGAAGTAATATTTTGACTTAGTTTTGCTCATTTACATAGCAAGGGAGGATGCACTAAATTATATGGAGTGGGGCACACAGGACTTGGATAAATAGTATATACTGTGACTACGATGTTTAGCTCGTGTGTTAATTCGAATGAGCTATTGCGGTACTGATAACAATTACAAATGACCTCAAAATAGGGATAAAACTGCAGCAAGTGTGAAGGAATACAGTAAAAAATTGGCCGACTAGCGGAAAATACAGTACTCGTTAAAATAAAGAGCAAAGTTAAAACAAATACAGTAAAATACTAACCGACCAGCGGGAGATAAAACACTTGCAAAGCAGAGACTAAAATGCGCAGACGTTTCGGGTGCAACCCTCCGTCAGTACTAAAAACTCGCGACAGAAACGGGAAAACACAAGAAAGAAAAACAGCCAATCAAACAAGGGAACGATCAAATGCGTTAAAATGTGCATTCATACCAGCTGGTGCCAGAGTACCGAGTTTAAAAATAGTGGCCTGTTCGAGTTTATGGCGGGTAGAGTCTGTGGTGGAAATTATAGCAGACACTGCCATGTCAGACCCGAAACGTCTGCGCATTTTAGTCTCTCCTTTTCAAGTGTTTTATCTCCCGCTGGTCGGTTAGTATTTTACTGTATTTGTTTTAACTTTGCTCTTTATTTTAACGAGTACTGTATTTTCCGCTAGTCGGCCAATTTTTTACTGTATTGCGGTACTGATGTTTTTAATTCTCTGTGTATGTCTGAATAAGTGTTTGTCTGTTGTTTGTCTGTTTAAGAATTATGACAATGTTACTGTTTGTTTGTTTATGTAATGAACTTTCTTTATTACAGATATAAATCTGGATTGACTGACCAAAGTTGACAAAACTTACTATATAAATTGAAAATACTCTGATATAACATAAGTGAAAGTCATTTAGCATTTTTACAAGCTAATAAGTAACTAAGGTATTTAAGAGACTTTTCTAATTGGAATATATATCTGTATAGATGACCAAAGTCGACAAAATGACATGTATATTGACGTTTCTATGATACGACACTAATATGTTCATGTAACAGTTTTAAATCTGCATTTCAGTAGTTTGCATATTAAATGCTTTAACCAATTAGGGACAAGATGATTACGTACCATGGTGAAAGACATTTAGCATTGTGATATCACCTACATTGTATATATGCCGATTTGCACATATAACTACCTTAACTGGACGGACTGTTATGGTAGAAGTGAAAGAAATTAGTTAATAAAGGGAAAGCAACTCCACACATCGTTCATATATTGGTGATTTGCGTTTAATGTATAGTAGTGTGTATTTTTTGTTTCACTGTCTTGTGTATGGAACAGATTAGGCACGGCAATTTCACATCTAATTTGTATTTCACATATTTTCCGATCTTTCACATTTAGATATTAAATTGAAGCTATACACAATGGATATTGCTAGTGATGTTAAACATAAGCATTTCAATCAAGTTAAAATCTAATGGCATAACCTTGGAGAAAAGTGTCAAATTACAGACAACAGCAACATATACAATAACACAGGAGCACTTTCATTTCATATCTAGTGTAAATACCATAAATACAATACTGTGAATATGTCAGGCAAAATTACCAACGGTCAAAACCTTCACAAAATTTAGGAATTTTTCTAATGTAAGTGTCTTATATTGCTCATAATAGCGTGTTCATGTCTATTTTGTGACAGCACACCTAAATCATAAAAAGAGTAATTGCCTAAAAGTAAGAGGCCGTGGATAATTAAAGCTTGTGCACGGTAAACATAACTAATTGTGTTGCCCTCAACCCCTCCTAAACGAAAGTTTGGAAGGGTGAAAATCTAACCAAGTCTCATCCTCATTCTGCATCAGCATACCTACAATCAGTAATTACGTCGCTATGAAATCAAACATACACTCCCATCACCCTGGTATACCCCGTTTAAAATCAATCTCTGTTCAGCGAAAACTTGACAATAACGCAACCAATAGAATGAAATGAATTGAAACAGTATTTCCAAAATGATTGGTACGTTATTTTAAACATGCACTGAACCACATATATGTCAAAAGAATGGTGTAGCGCCAGTGCATGCCAGTCTGGCCTGGTACACGCAAAACAAAAGAGCGATATTTTGTAATACATAAAAACGTGTAGCGAGATGTTGCGATAAAAAAAAACCATGTAGTGCAATTTTTGCACACGATAATCGAAATACAGCCAAACCCTCTCCCCTAAAAGTGGAAGTTGCGTTTGCCGTGCGCTTGTTTTAATTATCCATAGCCCCAAGTAAACAGCCAATAATGGCATAAAACACTTTTATTTATTATTGATTTTAGGTTGAGGACTGCCCAATTCCAAGAATATTGTCATTTTTTCTAGAAATCACATATGTTTTAGCTGGAAGGGTGAGAATTATATTATGACTAGAAAAATTGGTGTTGTCATTCTGCTTTAAAATTTTGAGATTACATTAAATCACAAATGACCCCATCATTTTGAGTAACAAGCGACAAACACGACGTCTTTGCAAATTTGACCGTTATAAAGAAAAAAATAATCATGATGGATAAAAACATTGTTATTTAATCACTACATGTAGTAATTCCGATATAGACAATGGTAAACAAGGACGCGAGCGTTTCATAGCTCGTAGGGGATCGTGGTGAAGTCAGAGAATCACCTCCCTTCGGTGGTTTTTGGTTTCCAATCGCCTCGGGTCTACGGCCCATGGCGATAACAGGAAGTAATTCTTCGACACACTCTTTGAGCACCCAGTTTGGAATGGAGTCACTCTTACAGTGATTTGATGGTGATCTTAATATGTACTTCCTTACCTCATCAGCCGTGACATTACTCTAGAAGTACACCTTTTTTAATAAAACAAATCAGAACACTCTTTTCAAGTTCATTATACTGTCAATCGTTGGTGCTATTTGGACCGGAAACACTGCAGCGTTTGAACTGCAAGAGAAGTTAAAAAATCTAATTTTGAGGTCCCGATGTAAATACAATTTACAGCATTTGCAAATATCTAGGCTTTCAGAAAACATTAATTTACTTCATGGTGTTAGAAGCTCAGTTTTTGTTTTTTGTTTGTTTGTTTGCTTGTTTGTGTGTTTGTTTTTTTAGATAACTCATCCTTTGGAAGGAACCAATACTTGTCCTGCACCCTTCAAAGATCATGGAATACATAAGCGAGGATGGGTCCAACATGTTTCATTCCAGTACATATCTGTGAAACCATACTTACTGATTTACATGCAATCAGAATATTGAGCAGTCTTCATTATAACGTGAAAATCAAAGCATTTAACACTTCTGCCAAGTGTTTCATGTGATTATAATGAAACTTCTGCAAAGAATAGGTGACATAGATTTTCGGTGATACACTTTGCTTGAAATAACAGCTGTTACATTTGGCAGTCATTGCACATTTCGCTAATGAACCTGCATGTGATTATTCATTATGTCTCTTGCTGTTAAATACACGTCAATCCCATGATTGTCCCACGTCCAGGTGTTTGGTAGCGACAGGCCAGTTCTTGTAAACGCTGTTCATTAAGTTCAATGGTGGAGTTAGCATTGGGTGGCTGTCAACATCGCTGTCTTCATGAACTACGCCATGGATACCGTATTCCTGAATTGTACTGGCAGATAGTTCAATTCAATGTCCACAGGATTTTGCATTTGTTCAGCTATCCACAGACTGAGCGGCAATGAGCGTGTTGTTCACATTCTATGATGAGACCAAGCTTCCCTCCACGTGTCCAATTTATCATTGATTCGCGAGAGGAAGAAAAACGTAGTTCTTCAATGTTCAATGGGTCCAAAATGTTATCGTTTTCCATAAAGTAAAGGAGCTGGTAATACAGACTAAGTACACCATCAAAAACGTCACGCTACAAGCGTTCGAATCTTTGGTCATGTACACTCTTTCCGGTAATCATACTCCCCCATTTGGCCCTCTTTTTGAAATCATGTAATTGGCAATTTGAACATTCTCTAAACCTCCGTCACTGAGCTGTTCTTTTCAAACTAACTATCCATCACACCACCTTCAAAACACCTCAGCAAAGTTTCAGACTTATTATCAGTGCACAGTAATATCGTTTAGAGTCGCCTAAAACCATCAGTATCGATATGCCATAGGTGGTGCCATAGATGGTTGTGACCTTTGACATCATAAATTACAAAAATACGGCAACAGTAAAGACCTTTCAAATCCTGATGTACCCTGCTAGATTATCATCAGTGGTCTCATTATGGTTGAAAAAGGTGAAACAAGCAAAATGAAATTCAAAGTGACAACAAAACACAGATTTAAGAGCTCGCACTATAACCATTGTCCAACCATATGGTATTGTTTAATTTGGATGGGTATCATGTCAGGTTTTTCACTATCCGGAGGTATATCGGGCGAGTTGGTTCTGGGCGGGTTTGAAAAGGCGCGAGTTAACTGGTACCCTTGCGATGAATGACACTAAAGTTCAAATGCAGCTTCGGACCAGGAAGGACATTAGCCCTCAGTCGGTGAGAGATATCCATGACTTTTGTTTTATCATGATCTTTCCCGGACAGCAAGCTAAAAACAAATTAACATGTCTTTTATAACATAAAGGGCGGCATCCCTGCGCAGTTCCCCCATGAAGTTCAATGCTGCCTGCTCACATGTCGATATGTCTCTCCTGTGCCATGACGTGTTTTCCCCTCGGTCTGCGTGCGTTGTATTCCCGGCGTTATACGGCCTCCCACTACAGCCCCACTGACTGCAATTGACAAATCCGGCGACATGCTGTCCCAATTCGGACCACGCACGGAAAACTACTTTTCTAACTACTTTGTACGGTGGACGAAAACCGTAACTAGGTGACAGGCTGCCCCTGTCGCGCGCACTACCCCTATCCACCATAGCCCTCTGCGTGGAGGTATGATATGTGTTGCTTTTCGGTCTATAAACGCCACTAAGAAACTCTGAATGGCGAAAATACGAGCAGACCTCCCAACGCACTTCAAAAATGATCGCTAAGTTGAATATGGCAAGCCAAACGTTGCAATATTCTTGAAAACCTATTTTCTTTTTGTGAAAACCAATTCTTATTGTAGAAAACCATTTTCTCTTTGTAAAAAATCCATAGATATGAACTTTAAACTTGTTTTCCAATTAAAACAGTGGTGTCTAAAAATATAATATTGACTATTAAAAATGATAAAAATTGCCAAAACTGTATGAATTTTTAGCATCTAATTTGTGCACCACCGTGTTCTTGACCGTACAGAGAACGCGGAGGCAAAAAGACCGCATCCTTCTGCGATCTGGTATTCGAGAATGGCGGGCCGAAAAATCTGGGCGACATTGTGAATTAACAAAAAAACAGTGTGATGCTAGGATGCTGAAGTGGTGTCTTATTATTTTTTTTCAATCAAATGTTCTAAGCCCCTATTACTGAGTGCGGATAAAAAAATCTTAATTATATTGGATTTAACCAGAGGATCGGACCAGTTTATTTCCCGGTTCAGGGCCAATGATTTTTTTTTAAGTTCCTGCTGTCCCGCTTGGCCAGTAGAGATTTTGCGTGAGTTTCGCACACTGATCAGGATAAATAGGATGTGAGTAAAATATGTCTGGATATGAACGGATACGTCACTACTTTCTTCACTCTCTTTAGCTCTGCGTGGCATAGCCCTGCGTACAGGTCTGTGTGTCCTCGGCGTTATACGGCCTCCGAGGCCGTATAACGCCGGGAACACACAGACTTGTACGCAGGGCAATGCGTGGCATAACTCTGCATGGCAGGGCTGTGTGTTACCGGCGTTATACGGCCTCCAAAACGGCCTCCACTTTAATAGCTGAGCTTCGATGACGCTTATTGTTAGACCCCGTCAGGGGACTACACACCGACACACTCGTGGCATGAGTTTTTTATGTTTTCGACTTTCGTCATAATTCTTTATTCAAACTGCAAAATAATGATAAACACACAAATTTTTTATATTTTTTAGAGGTTAAGTCAATCCAAATGTGCAAATTTTAAAAAATTAGTTTGTTTTCCTTCAGCATCATGAAATCACAGAAGTATCGAGCCTTCGAAAATGGTGTCGGGCAATAAGAGGGCGAGACCGGCGCAAAATAAGAAACGAGATCAAAATCGTGCAAGTCGGAAAGATTTTACTATTGAACAAGAGGAACACATTAACTGGTAAAGGGGGAGAATCCCCCTCCCCCCTTCGATGGGGCCTGATGATGCCATTCTGGATGAAACACTGCTTGAAAAGTTAAAACTGATTAAAGACGAGAGAGAGAGAAAGACACAACATATGTGACCGATGGTATAAAGTGTATATCAATTATCAAATATCTATAAATGCACAGATGTTGTTGGTTTTATCTTTTATATTGGCAAAAAAAATTATCATATATATTTTTTTCACACTTAAAAATAATAAATCGTAATTATGAAATATTGATATCACATAACTGAGTTCGTATTTCATCCGGGTTGCGCTTCCTTTAGGAGGAGGAGAACTAGATAAAAACGCGCGCTGTATGTGTATGCAGTTGTGTATGACATGATCGGCCGCCCGGCGCGCATGTCCGGCCCTGAGGCCGTCGAGCGTTAGGCTAGCAATGAGTTCTCCTCCTCCTAAAGAACGCAACCCTGATGAAATACTCGGCTATGTGATATCAATATTTCATAATTACAATTTATCATTCTTAATAATTATAAAAAAAATATATTTGATAATTACGGTTAATTATTTTCAATACTTATGAGAAAATATAATATTTTAAACTACCAATTTTCAGTTGGCGGTGAGTTCTCTCATAGACAACAGTGTATTGTGAGTCAGCATTTCAGTGAAATTCAAAAATCCAATCTCTTGTCACAATCCCTTAATAACAACCCTAGTCTTATCAAATATTTTAAATAAAATAATCAAGCACACATTAATCAGAGATTTACCTTTTTTTTGTATTGGAAAAAATTATTCAAAGTTTCATCAAAGATCAATCATAAAGCTAGTTCCAGCTCGCATAATAGCCTGCGGAACTGGGGGCACAAAGCGAGGTCAACGTTCCAAATCATACATTGTATCAAATTTCCTTTGTTCAGCACAACATTGTATCGATTCTGATACCTAAAATATCTCAAAATCAGACAGCGATCGACGATGTCTGTCTGGCAATGCCTGAACCATCGAGTCTGGCAAAGCAATCGTAAATTGAAGATCGAGTCTACTGGGTGACTGGACGCATGGGACACGCGACCTGCCACGCGCCTGGTAATGCGTACTTTCCAATCACGCGCGTACGCGACGATTGTGATTCTCGGACATAACCTGTTCTAGGACGTGGGCTAGAGGGAGTCTCCGTGCACCCCAACAGGATAACAAACCTGTATTTTTCAGAAGCCTTGGGATCCTTAGAATACGAAATGGAATTTTAACAGAAAAAATATAGGGATGCAATAGCTGTTACGGTCGTGTTTTGAAGGTTACCGCAAATCACGATTTTGCGACCAACATGCGTTTTCGTCAAATCTGTCTTATTGTAAGTCATCTGCTGAGCTTATTTTTTATCATAACCTCACTTGTTTGGTATCATTAGAAAGGCAATTTTTTTTCTTTAGGATGAAGTATTGTACTATGCAATATCTTGTACAGTTTTCATGAAATATGACCAAAGCTTACCCCATACCCCAAAGTTTAACATCGCAAATTACAGTTAACCTCAAATTCTACCAATTTTTAGCTACACATAATAAAAAATGCAACGCTTTGTATGAAGTCTGTTTTATTTGGTACAGGTACATATTAGAAATATGAAATAGACTTTTAACAGAAAAAATATTGGGATTTTATAGCTGTAACAGTCATATTTTGAAGGGTACCGCAAAATCACCGTATTGCCGACTCGCGTGCGTTAGTGAAAGAGTACTGTTACCTTGGTTTTGTCATTACCCCAAATGGTAAATCAAAGGTAATTTTCACAATATTAAATTGAAGGCAATGAAAGCTCTTTTCAGCCTTCGTATTAAAGGGCCTTCAAGATGGTTCACTTTCTGTAAAAGTTGCACTATCACTCTTTGATATAGTTTAATTGTTCCTATTATCTCATATCGCTGTGAAATATGGGACATGAAATTAATGACAAGTGTAACTTTCTCAATGATTTTAGTATATCTTATTATAGATTTATCCTAGGAGTCTCTGAACATGCACCGTCTGATGGTGTTGTTGGAGAGCTGGGTAGATATCCAATTCACTTTATGGTGATAAAACACATGCTCAAATACTGGCATCGATTGGTTTTGTAAGATGACATCTTATTGAGATCTGCTTATACACCCAGGTTGAATTCAGATTGGTATAATTATATACAAAGCATATTGAACTCTCACAGTGGGAGCGATATACGGTCTTGTGTTTGCAATATTAATTCCACAGTTAATAATGTGTATGATAGTTTATGTGAAACTTATGAAAAAACATGGCTGACAAACATTCATAATGATACAAGGAAGTGTGGAATGCAGAGGAACTTAAGCTCCTAACTTACAGACTTTTTAAGACAAAATTTGATTTTGAAAGTTACTGCCAGATATAAGATCTTTTACCCATAGGAGGTGGCTGACAAAACTAAGAATTTCGGATCACAACCTACAAATAGAACTGGGTAGAAGGTCAATTCCAAAAGTTCCTGCAAATGAAAGATTCTGCAAGTTTTGTAAATCTTTAGTTGAGGATGAATTTCACTTTGTTATAGAATGTCCAAATACAGAACGTATCGAGATGGTCTATTTTCATCCACAAGTTTGTATAATCCAGGCTTTCTTGATTTGAATGACAGAGAAAAGTTCATGTATATCTTTAGTCACAAAGATAAACTACCTCTTGCCAAATTTATTTCTTGTACTTTAGTTCCTCCCCCAGCAGCAGCTTCATCCACACTGTAAAGTTAAGTGTTCAAGGATAGAACACCAATTAAACGCCTTTTTGTAACACTTTTTGAACGCCTCTAGACGTTCAGAAATTTAACACTACGTGTTCAACCAACGTTCAATTTTGAACATACGTGCGCAGATTTTGAACACTACGTGTTCATCAGACATTATATTGAACACCATGGTGTTCCATATCTGAACACACGTTGCACAGGAGATGTGTTCAAAAATTGAACGCTTTTACGCGTTCAAAGGGCTGTAACACTTTTTGAACGCATGGACGCCGTTCAACGATAAGGGACGGACCATTAGATCTTGGGAGGGGGGTGGTCAAAAACAGAAAAAAAAAAATTTCAGAGCAGAAAGTTAGGAAAAAAAAAATTTTCAAACTAGTTTGCAAAATAAAAAAAAAATAAATAAGAAGACAAAGGCGTAAAAAAAAAATCTGCAAAAGTCTTTAAAATTTTGAATTTTTTTTAGATTTTACCGACAGAAAGCAACTTTCTGTATTTTTTAGTACATCCTCCTGGCACATTTTTAATTTTAATTTATACATTTAGAGTGACTGTATCCCTTATACTGGAAGTTGTACTTATCTTATTTTTTCAGGACTTTTGTATTCTGATCACTTGAAAATTATGAAATTATAGAGCCTGTTTTCTACTTGTTTCCTGCGTACAAACCAAGCAGGTACACTAGGTAAAACATTGAAACTATGGTATGGTTGTCAAAACAGAAAGTTGTATTTGCCTTTTAAGATCAAGGTAAACAGATGCAGGCCACATCAGTTTCATTTTTTTCACAGCATTTTATTGCAATGATGAATGCAAGAATGGGTGAACAAGTAGAAACAGTCAATAATGATAAAACAACATATCAAGTCATTATGTATTATTTTGCTTTTAAAAAGGCATTTTCAATTTTTTTTTCTCAAAAAACAGCCTCAAAAAACGACAGCAACACATGTTTTAACATTCAACAATACACTACGCAGAATGCCATCTATCCAACAAATCCCAACACAAAAACACACAAAAGGGTTGAACTTTGAAAGTTTCTCGATAGCAAATACTGAATAAATTTGCATGAATAATCGTTTTTGTGTAGCAAATTTCAAAGAAATTGGACAACCCCTTTCAGAGAATACAGATTTTTTGACCATGAATGGCATAAATTGCCCTAAAAAGACAAATATTGAAATTTCAACACATCTATACACATCCAATCAATTTGGACATGCTGCTACAGAGAAATAGATGTTTTGATCAAAAAAGGGCAACAATTGCTCTAAAAACACAAATATGCAAATTTCACTATATTATTTAGCTTATTTTAGCTTCTCAGCTTGTCAAAATCAATTGTAAATCATGAGATATGCATGATGTTTGGTGGGGTGAATGTAGGCATTTCACCACGCAGTAGAAAGGGAAGCCAGGAAACCAAAATAGTCAATTTTCAAAACTATAGGAAGCTACTGAGGAGCAAGAAGACCATGTTTCAGAGGAAGATGTGTAATCCAAAAAAAAAAGCTCCCAAAGTGCCACCAAATAACACCATTTTTATCTCTATTTTTCAAAAGCTCCAACGGCAGGAGGGGGACACCCCTCCTTACCTCCCCCTGCAAAAATACTCCCCAAGTGCCACCAAATAACACCATTTTTATCTCTATTTTTCAAAAGCTCCAACGGCAGGAGGGGGACACCCCCTCCTTACCTCCCCCTGCAAAAATACTCCCAAAGTGCCACCAAATAACACCATTTTTATCTCTATTTTTCAAAAGCTTCAACAGGAGGGGGACACCCCCCTCCTGACCTCCCCCCGCAAAAATACTCCCCAGGTGCCACCAAATAACACCATTTTAATCTCTATTTTTCAAAAGCTCCAACGGCAGGAGGGGGACACCCCCTCCTTACCTCCCCCTGCAAAAATACTCCCCAAGTGCCACACAAATACACACCATTTTTATCTCTATTTTTCAAAAGCTCCAACGGCAGGAGGGGGACACCCCCCTCCTGACCTCCCCCGCTAAAATACTCCCAAAGTGCCAACAAATAACACCATTTTAATCTCTATTTTTCAAGAGCTCCAACGGCAGGAGGGGGACACCCCCTCCTGACCTCCCCCCGCAAAAATACTCCCCAAGTGCCACCAAATAACACCATTTTAATCTCTATTTTTCAAAAGCTCCAACAGCAGCAGGGGAACACCCCTCTCCTGACCTCCCCCGCTAAAATACTCCCAAAGTGCCAACAAATAACACCATTTTAATCTCTATTTTTCAAGAGCTCCAACGGCAGGAGGGGGACACCCCCTCCTGACCTCCCCCCGCAAAAATACTCCCCAAGTGCCACCAAATAACACCATTTTAATCTCTATTTTTCAAAAGCTCCAACAGCAGCAGGGGAACACCCCTCTCCTGACCTTCCCCCCCCCCCCGTGACCGCTTGCGTGGCCGCTTGTGGTGCTTGGCACCACATCTTTGCCCTCTTTATCTTCAGACAGCGACGAACTAAAAAAAATTATAAATCTGAAAATTTATTCTGAAAAAAAAATTTGCACAGCAGCTAATCTCAATTGAAAAAAAAAATTCAGAAATTTACAATAGTAAAAAAAAATTTTCACAATTTCATTGTGACCACCCCCCCCTCCCAAGGTCTAATGGTCCATCCCTAAGTGTGTTAAAGGCTAGAACACATGATGCGCGCTTGTTGAACACCTTAAATTTTGGGCGTTCACGGGGTGTTCAAGAATTGAAATACATTACAGACCATTGATATCCAGTAAAATTATTTTATTCTAAAAATACACGAAACCTTTCTAGAGTAAAATACAATAATTTACTGTAAAATGGGCAAATAAACATTGCAATTTTGTATGTAAAGTTTGTCAGAGGAAAAAACCAACAGTGTTAAGACCTTCCTATCAAAAACATAAGCAATAAAAATCACCATATCGTGGATGACGTTTTATGTTCATACTCGTTTAAAATGTACAAAAATCATCTGAAAAAGCTCAAATTTGGAAGACTTATTGTGTTGAAAAGACGCATATGTATGAAATACATACTCCATTTTTGTAAGATGGTTTCTGAAAGACATTTCCTCTTGTATAGACAATTTATTTCCTCTTGTATAGACAATTGTAAATTTTGAAGATAAAAGAAGTTAGTCAAGGCTTCTCTGGTGCACATGGTATAAAGTTATCCACACTAAAGTAAACACAACATGTCAAGTTGTCACAAAGTGTCACAGTAAGGCACAACATGCAGAAAGTGGGGAAGTGGGTCCTTGGCAGGGTAAAACCTATTTCCTTGTCCAACAAAGTCCTTCATAAACAAAAAGGTTCGTTTGTTTGTAATATCTTTAAATAAACCCTAAAATAAATGGGTGACATTTCAAAAATATACTTCTCAGAAATTTAAAACATATTCGTAAAGACCTTTCAAATTCTGGTGTACCCTGCTTTTAATTTTTATACAATTTTTTTTACCAAAAATGGTAAAAATCACCCTTAAAATGAAAAAATGTACATTTCATCATAACTTGAATATATCACATTCTGTTTTCCCTAATGTCTTTAAAATGTCTGAAATGTCTTTAATGTCCTAAAAATACAAAGTTGCAAATTTCTGCATAATTTGAACAATCTGAAAAAGACTATCAGTAGAGATCTATGTCCTTAATATCAAAGCTGTTCGATTAGCAGTTTTGAAATAGATTTTTTAGAGATTTTTTGACCAAAAATGACAAAAATTGCCATGAAATATACAAACTTTAATATTTCATCACGACTAGCACAAATTGGACTAAGGTCATTTTTAGGGACATGTTTACCAAATATTGAAGACGGCAGTAAAAGAGAAGAAGATTTTTGCCAAAAAATAGCAAAATTAGCCTCAAAAATATAAATTTGCATATTTCATCATAATTTGAACTATCTGATTAGGGTAATCCATTTGCACCTGTAATCCAAATATTAAAGGATTCGTACAGGCTGTTTTGAAGAAAAACCTTAGGATGTACAAATTTGAGGACAATGCTACACATCCACCTATTTAGCTGACAGCAAAGCTAAAAACCAGTTGCTAAGTACAAGAGACGTGTTGAGCTACAATACAAAATAATCTACGGTTTGGTAGCAGGCTATGATCAACTAAGTGTTACAAGGGCATAAGCTTTCAAAGACGTGAAGTCTCCTTCATCAGATGCAAGGGGGATGAAAAATTGAAGCAGAAAGTGTAGTGACAGAAAATTCAGAGTGAAAATTTCAGAAAAATCAGTTATTCAGAGTGGACATTTTACTCTGAATGGTCTGTCGCTTTCAGCTTTAATTTAAATGAGGGAGACTACACGTCTGTGAAAGCTTATTCTCCGACAATAGTTAGTTGATCATAGCACGCTACCAAAGCTTGGATTAATTCAGAACAAAAATACAGAAATTTATCAAAATTCAGTTACTGACCCTTGAAGTTTAAACTGAGGTTCTCAAGCTTGTTTCCAGACAGCTACCTGTACACTCATCTTCTTCGTTATCTGTACCACCAGCTTCTGTAACAACTCTTCTCAGTTAAATCCAACTTTTTACATCCTGAAAAAATGCATCAATAGGTAATATGGCGAGATGAAACTTTAAATGAAAGACAAGGGGCTGATTAGGTTAAGGAAAAGGGGAGACTTTCATATACAGTGCCTCTCTTCAATACTGTTACAAAATATTTGCTGCTTCTTGTCATCAACTGATTAAAATAAAAAAGCCAAACTCTCATATGCTGAAACAATACATTGTATACTCTACGATGTTTAACTGAAGTTTTACATGCGATTGTGTTTACTAAAAGACATGTGTTAGCTTTGATTACGCAGCAGTACTATGCAAGGCGTATCGATCGCGCTCAGGTCAAGGGTTATCGCTAGTTGTGTTTTGATGACCATTGACCCGAGTGAGATCGATCGATAGGCTATGGCCAAAAGTACGACTGCGTAGTCACAGCTTGTTGGTATAGCAGCCATGAAAGAAAAACAGGTTTCTTCACGTAGTTAAGCTATTTCAAGGTACAATACAATTAATTTCAAAGGACGATAATATAGATGCTTCAAAAATCTAATACCTTTTACTATTTTGGAGAGGAAACTTACCCTTTCTGGTCTTGCTTCCGCACGATCACGACTTCAGGCTGCGCTCACAAGAAAAATGTCGCAACTTCCGTTTTGATGCATCATGGGATAGGAAAAGACACCAAACTTGAACACCAAGTGTTTAGAAGTAGAACGCCTCTTGCACGCCGATGTTAAAATTAAAACGTTCATGGTGGTTTTCTGATTTTCTTTTCTAATTTTTAAACTTTCAACCCGTAATAAACTTGTAAATTTATTTTGTATACTTCCTTTTTTTCGAAAAAACATGCTTTCAGCAATTGTAGGCCGGAAATATTTTCATTTAGTGTGAAATTCGTTACACCAAAATCCGTGTATGTTTACCGGAAAATGAAGCAATTGTAAATTTAATATAGCCATTGTAAAGTAAAAAACACAAAAGACTGTTAATTGTTTCACAGTATTGTAAAATTTCTGTGATGCTGAGTTTTTGAACACTTGAAGGAGATCGTTGTTAACACATAGTGTTCAGGTTTAGAACATCATTGTTAATATTATGAACACTAGTGTTAACAATATGAACACTAGCCGTTCAAATTTGAACACTGACATGTACATTTTGAACGCGTAAAGACGCGTCTAGCGTCCGCTATTTTTACAGTGCAGTGTTTGCTGAGTTTTGTAATTTTTGCCATACCACACTCCTTGAGTGTGTTGTTGAGCAATAAAGTATTAGTGTTAGTATTAGTATTAGTAAAATGTCTTCTTATAAGTCATCCGTTGAGCTTGTTTTTGTATATAGACTAGCTTGTTAGATACCATTAAAAATGTAATTTACTAGTCTTAAAAATGACATATTGTTACATGCAATATCTTGTATAGTTTTCATTAAATACGACCAAAACTTACCCCGTACCCCAATATTTATATAGAAAGTGCTGTCACAGCTATGTTTTAGTTAGACATGATAAAAAGGGCAATGTTTTGTATGAAATCTGTTTTATTTGCTACAGAGACATACTAGAAATATAAAATAGACTTTTAACAGAAAAACTTTTGGGATTTTACAGCTGTAACAGTCAAATTTTAAAGGGTAACGCAAAATCGCAGTACTGTAGACTGGCATCTTTTTTGTTAAATTATTCTTCTTGTAAGTCATCTGCTGAGCTTTAATTTGAATATAACCTAACTTGTTAGATATCATTAGAAAGATAATTTATTAGTTTTTAAAATAATATACTGGAACATGCAAGATTTTGTATAGTTTTTATGAAAAATGACCAAAACCTAACCCATACCCCAAAGTATATATTGAAAATTTCAGTCATAGCTAAAATCATATTCTACCAATTTTTAGCTAGACACAAAAAATATGCCCATTTTTGCTATTAAATCTGTTTTATTTGGTACAGGGACATGTCGGAAATATGAAATAGACTTTTAACAGAAAAATGTTGGGACTCTACAGCTGTAACAGTCATATTTTGAAGGGTACCGCAAAATCACAGTGTTGCCGACTTGCATGCATTTAATGCCATTTTTGTTAAAGCTGTCTTTCTATAAGTCATCTGCTGAGCTTGTATTTGAATATAACCTAATTTGTTTGGTATCATTAGAAAGGTAATTTACTAGTCTTTAAAATTACATATTGTAACATGCAATGTCTTGTATAGTACTCATGAAATATGACCAAAACTTACCCCATACCCCAAAAGATTATATCAAAAATTACTTTCGTAGCTATCGTCAAATTCTACCAATTTTTTAGCTAGACATAATAAAAAGGGCAGTGTTTTGTATGGAATCTGCTTTATTTGGTACAGGGACATGTCGGAAATATGAAATGGACTTTTAACAGAAAAAATATTGGGATTCTCTGGCTGTAACAGGCATATTTTGCGGGGTACCGCAAAATCACAGCAATGCAGACTCATATGCGTTTTTGTTAATTTTGTCTCATTGTAGGTCATCTGCTGAGCTTATTTTATTACATAACCATGTTTATTTGGTACCATTTGAAAAGTAATTTATTAGTTTTTAAAATGACATATTGTTATATGCCATATCTTATATAGTTTTCATGGAATATGACGAAAACTTACCCCATACCACAAAGTTTATATCGAAAATTACAGTCATAGCTATCGTCAAATTCTACCAATTTTTTAGCTAGACATAACAAATAAGGCAATGCTTTATATGAAATCTTTTTATTTGGTACTGGGGAATGTCAGAAATATGAAATAGACTTTTAACAGAAAATATATTAGGACTCTACAGCTGTAACAGTCATATTTTGAAGGTTCCCCCAAAATCACAGTATTGCCAACTCGCATGCTTTTTTGTTAAATCTGTCTTCTTATAAGTTATCTGCTGAGCTTGATTTTTGACATAAACTAGCTTATTAGGTATCAATAGAAAGGTAATTTACTAGTCTTTAAAATGACATATTGTAATATGGAATATCTTGTTTAGGTTTCATGAAATATGACCAAAGCTTACCCCATACCCCAAGGTTTACACAGCAAATTACAGCGAATCTAAAACTCTACCATTTTTTACTATTTATTAACTTTGTATAAAAAAGCAATGCTTGTGTGCAACAATGAAATCTGTGTTTTTGTTAAAAAGTATGTCACAAATATAAAATGAACTTTAAACAGGAATATAATATGTTTTTGTAGCCTTTTGGATCATATTTGGATGGGTACCAAGGTATCATGACAAATTTGCCCAAAACACATACATTTGCCATATATGGTTCCCCCTCAAAAAATGATCCAAATGGCTACTAAATAGTATCATCTTCCCGTTAAAAGTTTATTTCATACTTGTGACATACTTTCGTAGCAAACAAATCAGATTTCATACAAGAATTGCCTTTTGTATTATGTTTAGCAAAACATGGTAGAATTTAAGATAAGCCGTAATTTGCGATTTGAACTTTTGGGGTACGGGGTAAAGTTTGACCATATTTCTTTAAAACTATGAAAAACATTGAATATTACAATATGTCATCTTAAAGAGAAATAAATCGCCCTACTAATGATACCCCACAAGCCAGGTTATGTTACAAAATAAGCTCAGTAGATGACTTACAAGAAGAATAATTTAACAAAAAGGTGCCAGTCTGCGGTACTGCGATTTTGCGTTACCCTTCAAAATATGGCTGTTACAACTATACAATCCGAATATTTTTTCTGTTAAAAGTCTATTTCACATTTCTTACATGGTCCAGTACCAAGTACAACAGATTAAATACCAAAACAGTGCCTTTTTTATCACGTCTAGCTAAAACTTCGCGGAATTTGATAACGTTAGCTTTGACAGTACTGTCTACATAAATCTTGGGGTACGGGGTAAGTTTTGGTCATATGTCATGAAAACTATACAAGATATTGCATGTTACCATATTTCATTTTAAATGCGAGTAAATTACCTCATTAATGATACCTAACATACTATGTTGTATTCAAAAACAAGCTCAGCAGACAACTTACAAGAAGACAGGTTCAACAAAACTCATGCGAGTCAGCAATATTGTGATTTTGCAGTATCCTTCAAAAGATGACTGTTACAGCTATAATAGCCAAATATTTTTTCTGTTAAAAGTCTATTTTATATTTCTAACATGTTTCAGTACCAAGTAAAACAGATTTCATACAAAACATTCTGTTTTTATTGTGTGTAGGTAAAAACTTAGTAGAATTTGACGATAGCTTTGACAGTGTGTTAGGATATACACTTTCGGGTATGGGGTAAATTTTGGTCATATTCAATGAAAACTATACAAAATATTGCCTGTTGCAATATGTCATTTTAAAGACTAGTTAATTACCTTTCCGATGATACAAAACAAACCAGATTATAATCAATAACAAGCCCAGCAGACTACTTACAGCAAGACAGATTAGACAAAAGTGCATGCGAGTCGGGAATACTGAGATTTTGCGGTACCCCTCAGAGTACGACTGTTACAGCTATACAATCCCAATATTTTTTCTGTAAAAAATCCATTTCATGTTTCTGATATGGCCCAGTACAAATTAAAACATATTAATACAAAACATTGCCCAAATTTTTATGTCTACGTAAAAAATTGGTAGATTTGACATTAGCTAACACAGTAGTTTTCAATGTAAACTTTGGGGTATGGGGCATGTTTTGGTCATATTTCATGAAACGTAAAGACGATATTGCATATTACAATATGTCACTTTAAAGGCTAGTAAATTATCTTTTAAATGATACTAACAACTTACATTATATTCAATAAGAAGCTCAGCAGATGACTTACGAGAAGACAGATTTGACGAAAATGCATTTGGGTTGCAAAATCGTGATTTTGTGGTACCCTTCAAAACATGACTGTAGCTATTGCATCCTTATTATATATTTTCTCGTATTCTAGAGATCGATAGGGTTCTGAAAAATACAGATTTGTTATCCTGTCGGGGATGCACGTAGACCCCCTCTAGCCCACGGCCTAGTATCTCATGTAAAATATTCTGATTTTTTTTTAAATTTGGCGCAAATTAGTATGAGCTGAAACGTTGTAAGTAGAGCTGAGGAAATTTGTATATATGTGTGACGTCACTGACCAATCGCGCGACAAACCTGCGTCTTTTGGAATTGTGTGGTTCTGTAAATCTTTGTTATGCAAAGAAAACCATGAAAACTTTGTATTTTGATTGATTTCGGAACAACCGTTGCTTAGCAATTTGAATCCTTCGATATCACCTTAAAGCTGTTACAATTTTTCTGACTGCGCGACCACTCCACACGCTGCGCGCTGTAGAGTCCGTGAAGCATTCAAGCTCGTACGTACACGTACTCTCACTATCACACATCGCACTACAGTGGCCGGTAGCGTGTGTGTCTATGCGGGTCATCAAAAGGTCACCCCCCCCCCCCCTACACGGATAGCTGCAGTGGCGGGTAGCTGCAATTATTGTAGCCCTTGGTTGGTGGGGCTTTGGTTTCTGTCGTGCGGCTCGCGCCTTGCCCCAACCAGGGCTTGGTTTCTGTCGTGCGGCTCGCGCCATTTCCCAACCAGGTTGGGGCAAGGCGCGAGCCGCACGACAGAAACCCAAGCCCCACCAACCAAGGGCTACAATTATTGCAGCTACGTGGCGGGTTGACTTTTTTATGACAAGTATAGCTCGACGCACGCTACCCCGCCAACAGATAGCTGCGTTTCCACAGGTAACATCGCATACAAACTTTATCAAAGCGAACCAATTTGTACATCGCTTAAAATCGGTATGCTTAAAATCGGTATGTTAAGAACCTTGATGCCTATTGGGAGGTTAATATGATAATTCATAATTAAAAATGATAGGATATGGGTAATATTTGCCATGTTTTGAACAGACGCCAGGAACCTCGGCTTAATCCCTCTGTGTGGATAAGAACCTCGATGAGTTGAAAGTAAGAATCATGCTACGGGTGAAATAAGAACCTTGATGTTGGGTATGAAAAAAGGAGGTAAACTATAATAATTAATTATTATTTATAATTAAATTCAGGCCGTGGCTATTGACAGGCGCCTGTCAATAGACAAAAAATGGCTATTGACACGCGGGACGTTTTTCGCCAAAATTCACCACATTTTAACGAAAGAAACTGCCCCATGCTTGTTAGAATGCTTTACAAAGCCTTTTTTCACTGAAATATGGACAAAGTCGCCGCATTTTTGCGTATTGCACAAGTTAACCTTGCACGATGTTGCCTCAACACCGCGCCTGTCAATATTAGTCAAAATCTGGCTATTGACACGCGGGACTCGTTCGTCAAATTTTACTGGTTTTTAAAGTAATAAACTGGCCCATGCTTCTCAGAATGTTTTACATAGTCATTTTTATGCATGAAAATATGGACAAGGCGCCGTAGACTTCAACTTTTGGCCGTAATTTAGCGTATACACGTAAACCCGGCGTGTACGATGTTGCCACACCACCGCGCCTGTCAATAGCCAAGAGTTGGCTATTGACACGCAGGACTCGTTCGTCAAATTTTACCTGATTTTAGTGAAACTAAGTGCCCCATGCTTCTCAAAATGTTTCATATTGCCTTCTTACGCATGAAATTATGGACAAGGCACCGTAGACTTTACCGTATACGATGTTGCACCAACGCCTGTCAGTAGACAGAATCCGGCTATTGACAGGCGCCTGTCAATAGACAAAAGTTGGCTATTGACACGCGGGACTTTTTTAGCCAAATTTTACCGGATTTTAGCGAAATAAACTTCCTCATGCTTCTCAGAATGTTTTCCTCTGCCATTTTGTTCGTAAGAATGAACAAAGTCGTCGTCTACCTTACCATCCACGGTTCTTTTAATTGCAAAGGAAAAGCCGAAATATGAGGATAAGAGGTAATGCTATTGCAATTGGAGAGTCAGGAATTTCTCCTGAATGGCATCATCTTTTAAGAATAATTCTGAGAATAATGTTATAAAGTAAACAAAACGTTTATTAGGTAAAAAAAATCAATTTTGTGGGGGCAAGGCGACTTTGCTTCCCCAGCAAAAGATCCATATTGAAGAATTTGTTTGCACATTGAGAAGGAAAGACAAGATATTTAAAGTGATAGCATAATGAGCATTGTTTACTACGATGTTTGAAGCGAGCAAAAATTGTTACTTATATGTTTTAATTTTCGCGTACAGTTTTGTCGTACCCAAGTTCATTGGCTTTGCTATACCATGGAGGCCCCATGGAGGCAGCACAGCAGTGCTGACCCGAACTGGGGGTCAAGCTTACAAGGTCGGCTCCCCGTGTTGAGACTCCTTGTATCTTTCTCTCTGGCTCTTGCTTCGTGCCGTTCTAGGCCGTGAAGTTACGCTTCGGGTATATTTTGCTTGCTATTTTGGATTATCTGACGACGTTTTAGAATGTTGTCACTATCGTAATATTAGTCGTTTCTCAATGCAGGCATGCGGAGCTATGTTGAAGCGATCAAGCTGTCAATGTCGCGGCCATCGGAAATCACTATGCCTGTCATGACAGTTCTCTGACGTGAACTACTAAGATTTTCCGACTTTTACAATTCAAAACGGACTTCATCATCACTAAAGGGTGGCATTGAACCAAATAAGTATCACCAATCGACAATCGCGGTATTACCAATCGCGTATGCAGGACCGTGGTTATGCTAGAGTGACACGGTGAACGCCTACGACGTACCGTGCGTGACGGCTTTCGCTAGCATTGCAAAATATTGATTTTCCGACGTATTAGAACTTATTTTGTAATTACTACATGGCAGAACAATGTGTTCTTCACTTTCGTCGAAGAAGAGCAGTTTATTTCACTAAAATGTGGTGAATTATGGAGAAAAACTTCCCGCCTGTCAATAGCTGGATTCTGTATATTGACAGGCGCCTGTCAATATACACTCCGTTAAATTTATAATGTAGACCATACTCAGAAAACGAGAAACTCTACATAATTGTACTATGTTGTGCTTTAAATTAAGAACCTTGATGCTCAGTGGGCATAAAATCAGTAAATTAAGAACGTTATACTATCGGGGAGGTAAAAATGATAATGATAATTAATCAATAATGATTAATAATGATAATGTTGACCATATTTTGCAAATAGAAACCAAGATCCTCAAGGTTAATTGACTATATAATGGGCATGCAAACTAAGAACCTTGATATGGGATATGAAAATGTGTACGTTCAGAACCTGACATAGGGATTTAATCCAGCGATCACTTTTTAAGTGAGTTGGGAGGTCTGTTCGTATTTTTAACCAATCAGGGCTAGGGTAAACCCGTATAGCATTTGGCGTTTATAGACCGAAAAGCAGTACGTATCATACCAGGCTTGTTCCTTGACATGTACGATTTGTTTTGGATCATTTTCCAGCGAGGAGATTCTGATTTTATGTAAGCAGCGAAACATTTTACCTGTTTGTACCAGAGTTATAAACGGTAAGTCTGTTGAGATATCCGTTGTTGTCCGATGTAAGCCTGTTTCTGTAGTAAACTACAATGCATGCAGTGCCTCACTCATGCTCGGCCTTTTTTCCGCTTCCGTTCCCCATGAAAACTCTACACCGTACACGACTCATGAAGTATTTGATTTAGGTTGTGATTCCATAGTTTCTTTGGTCTGTCACAGAATTATAATTAGCGAACTGTGTATTCTAGTTGGCATGTTTTGATCTGATTGATGGACAATATAAAAATAACTTCTCTCTGACTCTATTGCGTGTGACAGACTGAAATGCGTTCCACTCTATTGTCTACCAATCAGTTGCCCTACCACCACCACGTGGCACGTCAAGGTACATGCCATAGGTAGGGTATGTAGGTGTGGATGTGTGCATCATGAATGTGTGTCAGTGCTGTTTGACATCATATCATGGACATAGAGCTGTTGATTGCATGCATGTACTGTGATTCACAGTAGCATCTGAAATTCAATTATGTATATTATCTTGGAGTTGTTCGGTATGGGGGCCCGTTCTAGTCAAAATTATGTTTTATTAATTTTAGTATGTTAGAATTAATGTTATGTAGACTGGAATTAATTTACTAGCACCTCGAATTAATTGTATCTTTCTTTTAATTAATTTTTATATGCTTGAATTAATTTTGTGTAGTCATGCCGAATTAATTTTATGTGTTCCAATTAATTATTTCTGCTTATCTTTGCTGTAATTAATTTTGTGTAGTCTAGAATTACTTTTTCTAACATTTCAAATTATTTATATGTTTTTTATGTGCCGGAATTAATTTTATGTAGTCTAGATTTAATATATTAATTCACCGTATTTGATTTTGGGTTCAAAATGTTTTCACGTGCTGCAATTAATATAATGTGTGCTAGAATTGATTTCTCTAGTGTCTTGAATTAATTTTGTGTTCGGTCGAAGTAATTATATGTGTTTGCTGCAGATGATGTAACAGACTTTGAGAAGTGTCCTGAAAATTGATGTAACAGGGCCTATCTCTTGATTGTATTGTGTGGGAAACCTGCAATGTAACACTGCCTCCTCGATGGTTAAATTCATTTCAAATGAACGGTTTGATCTATGTTGGTGAACATACCTGGAAGAAAGCAATATTATTGTGGTAAGTACTGTAGAGAGATGCACTGGTATTTTCCTACTCTATAACAGTGCATGGCAATGCCCTTGGCTGCTCTCTTTATCTTAAGTTAACTCCCTGTATTTATAGACGATGTTCATTGCTGCTGTGCAACAAATGTTACATATATGCTCTGTCAATGAAGTTCTGAAATGAGTTTTTAGCTTTGTCTTCAAAGTTTGGACATTTTAGGCAGAATGCAGCAGTAAACTACGGTAGCTGGTGATGTTTAGATGTGTATGAAAACATTATTTTTAATATTAATGTTGTATGATTTCATTTGAAAATATACTCTTTATTATCTGAACTTCTCATTTTTTTGTGAGTGTGTTTAAACTGGCTTACCTCTCATGACTTTCATTTCCTGATTTGAGACCCAAGTATGGAAGTGAACTAATTGCATGAGGTAGAGTTTACCTGTGATGGAAGTTTGTTCAGTACTGCTCTATTTAAATGGAATAGCCTTGCCACATATAATGCTACAATGGAGCATGCATTACTAATGCCTGTCTTACACCAGCCTGACTGAAACTTTGAGGAATATCCAGTAGAGACAGTTATTATATGACTGTGTTTGAGACATGGACAGAACCATTGTAAATGATCTATTAGTAACAGACAATGAAGGTGCATTGTGTCTTTGTGGTGATTGTAATGCCTGTCTTTGTGCGTTTGAATTGGAGGATCCTGTGATTGTTGCTGCTGTCCATGATCATCTGATTGTTCCTCACTAGAGTTCATCAGTTTAGGACAAGTTGTTAGTTTTGATAAGTTGCATTAGGCCTCAAACTTTATTTTTCATGTGTTGTTTTTGATAAATTTAAAACTAAGATCTATGCATGGCATAATATTGTGGCTGCATAGCTGCATGCAGAATAATTACGTCGGCCATGTCCGCGTAATGTGCCATGGTGAAGTTCAGATGCGTGAAAACATACCGGGGCATTCGAAGTTTTAGGGGGGGATAAAAACGGCTTTGAGTCATGTAATATTCTTCAAACTGGAGAAATAACATGATCGGGAAATTTGATCTGGGATCAGGAAATCGTAAAAACTAAGGGCATGTAAAGAAGAAAAACGGAGGGACAAAAGTAACTCTATAGATCTTTGATAAAAATGTTAGGAATTTTCGCAAAAGTGACTTAAATAAATCTTTTAGCCACCATTGAATGCACCATATACTTTTTATCGAGAAAAAATGTGATTTTATTCCATATGATGACTCTTAATTTTGATTATTAGCGGTAATTCGTACAGAATGACCACCCCTACTATTACAATCGACGAACCATTATCCAAGAATGCGCACAACTATACGCAGTGGAGTTGTGCAGCGTCTGGCTGATGCATTGACACATGGGCGTGGTTACGTTCAAAGTTGATTGGATCCTGGAGCTGAGGGTCTATGATTTAATAGCAAGAGAGTACAGACGTTCGTCTATTACCCAAACTCCAAACACTCATGAAATTCGAAAATCATTTTATTTTTGTTGGGTAATTTTACATATAAATTTAACAGGTTTGACGATCCTTTGCACGCAATTTCTTTTGCCTCCGAAAGCTGGTGTAGACATCTTGTGATCTTCAAGGCATAGGGGCCTCGATCTCCGTTGGTGATGATGATGATGATGATGATGATGATGATGATGATGATTAAATGTTTAAATACTAAAGAAAATAAAATATATTTGGACTCAGTAAATTTGTTGCTGTTGTTTTTGTTGTTATTGTTGTTGATAGTATTTGCGGAAAAGAACAAAGTATGCGGTGCAAACTTCAATACAGCCGAACTTTATGTAGTATTTCTTCACTTGACAGATTGTTTCAACTTTGCTTGTTTTATTCAGAGACAAAAGCTGTATCTGCATAATCGCATTTTTTTTAAATATTTCTCATGTCTAGTCTTGTGCGTAGCTTGTGTATTGGGTATAATGTCCATGAAAACACATATCCTTCCACACTAGGGTCTATTATGAAATAGGTATATGCCATGAAATGGCCTCGTCAGATATTTTTAAAACAATTTTTCATGAATCACGTCGTTATTTATAGGATGATCACATACAGTAATACAACAAGGAAGTTATTGATTACTCATATTATAAAAATGCGCGTTACTGGTCTTCATCTCTGGCAACCAACAAGCCTACTTGTAAATATGCTGCAGGAGGGGTCAGAGATGGAGTTCAAAGTTCTAACATTTACATTGTATCAAAATTGTCCGGGAGGTACGCCTGGCCAGCAGCGCCCGAGTCAGAGGTCATCACCACTGTCTCGACTGTAGAAGGAGTTTCCGTCGCTTTTGACATGAGATGATTTTAAGGTCAAACCTCTTAATGTCCATTTAATAATTCCGGATAGGAAATTGTCGACAAAATATAATATACATCTATTTTAATACATACACATTATCAACAAGCTTCACAAGCAAAGAAGATGCAGTTGTTTCCTACATTAAACACCTTGAACAGTTCAAACTGATGAAAGACTAGAGATAAAAACACATGGGACAAATGGCAAAGTGTATATCAATTATCGATATCTATAAACACACAGATATTGTTTGTTCATGTTTTATTGATCATAGTTCCCTCATAGACTACCATGAATTGTAAATCAACAGATAATCGAACGCACCCCTGGAATTCTCAAACCTGAAGGGACAGCGCCCTCAGTGTAATCCGGCATTCAGGATCACTATAGTTGTAAATGTGGCTGAAAAATCACGATATGCTACCTCACTAGTACATAAAGTTCGTTTACATATGTTACTAAGGTCTCTTATTAAACGAAATATGCGATCAGGGTCTACCGCCCTAAAACTTCAACATAGATGGGTTTTCAACATGGATGTTAAATCCCCGACGATAGTATAGCGCCTAAAGATGACCTTTTGCAGGTAGAATTAATAACATACTAGTGAACTCCATAAGAAAATTTGACATTATATACTGGCAGGAGTTCGGCGGATGATAAATTACAATAAGACGAATCATTGACAATGAAAGACGAATGTTCGCATTAAGAATCTGAAAAGTTTTAAACACATCAGTGATGACGTGTTCAAAGTGACCTGGGAATTGGCTTCAGCAATGACGGCAGCACCACCTTTCGTACGGGGAGTTCTAGGTATGTATGGTTATATTAAGTTACACTGAGATCTAGGAACAACTTGGTTTGTTTTAATCGCACAGTACTTTACTACTCTAATAAAAGATATAAAGCGAGTAAGAAAAACAACGTTAATAAATTGCGAACTCCTGGTTTTAAAGTAATGTAGTTTTTCAATAACGTTATAATATACAACTAGCCCGCGATCTAATTGTAGCCTTTATGACTTAGCGGTATTACTTTTGAACTATAGACAACGCTACTACAACGCGGAAACGTGCCAATGATGGTTTTCATTTGGCTATTCATTTTGCATATTCAGTTGTGACCGCGTAATTTCAGTCTCTTTATAAGAACGTAGCTCTACATAAAATACGCGAACTCGAAGGCACGTATACGAGGTCATTGCCTACATCCACACTTATACACGCTCGTAAGCATTGTGTCAAATACGAATTTCTCTGCGACTGTCTACAAGTTGATCAGAGTTTACAAGGTGCCATGGCAGCTTAGGCCCAACAAAAAAAAATTGTGCTGTTCCGATAACCCGACCTACCCCATTTTTTACCTGCCGACCCTAAACTTTTTAGAGCTACGTAAACACAGACGTAAAAAAAGAAGGAAAAAACCCGTAAAGTCACGCGTTCGAAACTTGGCATTTGATTTTTGCTTGAACGAGGATGTCTTTCATGTTTTTATTCCTTTTAAATGTATGATACATTTTTCTGGAAATGTTGTGGCCAGTGTTTGACCGCCGTGAACCCCAGAAAAATGCATATTTAAAAATAAAAATATTTCGGAAAAAAAATTCCCGCCGACCTACCTACCCTATTTTTGAAAACCATGTTGTCGGAACAGCACAATTTATTTTTTTTCCCCTTATGTGGAAACGTTGAATTAAAAAAACAAACATACGTACACCAATACAGCTGGATGTAGGCCAAAGATATCGCCACATTGTTAATGATCTACTTTGGAGAAAGAGCTCTAAAATCGCTTCATGGAAACATTCAATGCGCATATGGATAATAGAGAGCAAACCATATCAAGACGCAGTGCATATGTATTCCCTATAAGGCCACTTGATATTTTGAAAGCAAGTGACGATTTACATACCATCAAGAAAACTTCGCCTCAACATTTTGTCCGAGTACTAGTAGAAAAGCACACTAATTGACTAAATAATGATAACCACGTCTAGATTATGTTCCCGTAAAATCTCGCACATCAGACAGACTCCGAGAACATCATAACAGCAGTTCCTATATCTGGGCAGTAGGCACTCTCTGATTGACTTATTACCCAGCTATTACGTGATATCAATGATCAAATAAAAGTCATGTAATACCTGCTACACGGAACACTTGCAGTCTTGCATGTGGAACATATCTACGGGATTTTACATTTATCTAAATCGCTTATCCCTTATCTTTGATGAGGACTTCATGGTTTATCTCCCTTTGAACAAGTTTAAGTCATGATTCCAAAAAATGATAATTCTAAAAAAGTCTTCGCAGCTGAGAAGATTGAGCCTTCTTTAAGGCTGACATTGAAATTGCAATATGTGTTTAATGAGATTTGCTATGTAGTATTCCTACCAGTCAAAGCATGAAGGATATTCTATGAGTACATATATATTATTCATGGTTCATAACAATGTTCTTTATGAATAGATATGATGCATATAAGTTATTTCAGTCCAGATTAAAATTTCCTTGTGTTGTTACATGTCTTAACGTCGCCATAGATACAGATACAAGTGCCTTAGAGATTCAGCGATGACGTCTATTCAACCGCGGGTGCTTCGGGCAGGCGTGCTTCGTCCAAAGTCAAATTTAATTGAGCAAAACAATTCATGAATTTACAAAGTCATGATATTTATTCAACAATGGAATAGTTCAATCACTGTGCTCCGGAAACTCGAGAAGACAGAATGACATAAATGCAAATACTGTAAGGGTATAAATTGGATATTCTTTTTCTGCACATTCACGTGACAATCTGTTAGACTGAACACACACCTGTGCGATAAAATGGTACCTTAGTCGGCAAAACTCAAAGTTCAGCACATTGCTCATAAAATTATTTGCGATCACAACAGACACACGTAGCTATTTATTGTTTGGCGTAACCTCGTATATGTTAGTTATTTGCCAACTCTCAAATACGCCATTTGCAAGAATCGTTTTGTTTCTTTAAGAAGAAGGCGAAATTTTTCTGCATAATTTCCCCGGGTAGGTTAAACCGGATACGACAATGGTTGACATGCCATGTCGAGAAGTTATGTTTAACCTCAGAGCAAGCGAGATTTTTTAAGTCTGTTTGATAAATTAATGTCGTTCTGAAAACGGACTAGCGACACGTTTGATCTGACAATGATAAACGGGAGGATAGTGACCATTACGGATTCATGTTATAGTAAACAGGGCTCGAAATTAGCGGTAGTCCCGCGTCCACAGACTGCCAACTTTCCCCTTGGGCTACCAAAACCCATGAAATGGTAGCCCACACGGACTACCAAAGCCTCGGACACGAAATTACTTAGTGGGCGACATGATGTTGATCTCTATGAGATGACCGACGCTCATACAGTCAACGTAGCTGAACACAGAAAGGACAGACTATGACTTTGTTATGCAAATTGAAAGGCGACAGAGCAGTCGAATTTGTTGCGACAAACTTTCAATAAAATATCATTATCTGAACTGATGAACTTGGATGACAGGCTCGGGAAATGATGGCCAATAAAAATTCTTTTTCATAGTTGTGTAATCACAATATATCAATCACAATTAAACACAAAATTATTCAAACTGCAAAGAAAAAGCTGTTGGACCATCCACAAATTACGCTTTCCGAAGTGTACCAGATCATCCAATGATAGTGTACTATGGTGATGAAATACAGCCAAAATTCCCACGAAAGTATTAGGAACATGACTGTACCAAGTTGTCATCCTGAAATTCATAGCCAACTTATTTTCAGCCATGTTTACACGCGCTGAGTGAAATGTCGTTGTCATGGCGAACATCAAAATTTGTATATAAGCTCTGCGTATGTGTGAATAGGTCGTCAAACTTTGAGGCGCCACCGTTGTCCACTACACATGCTATACCGTTCTCCTAAAGCTATGATCTGCGGGTATTGATGTCAAATGACTAGAAAATTCACTTCCTGGATAGAATCATGAAAAATAAACCTTTCATTGTCTAGACATAAATAAAAATATCCTTTACAAAAAAATTATTCATTCATGCATGGGCTACCAGACCTTGTCACTGGGCTACCAACTTCAGAAAATGGTAGCCCAATGGGACTACCAGGAAAAAAAGTTAATTTCGAGCCCTGGTTTACACAAGCCCATTGCTGTGCCTATTTCAATTTATCAGTGAACAATGTATACAACATGACATTAGTATAATTAGACGCTGGGACAAAAAAAACAAACTTTCATACACACATTTTTGTGTATCACTGATGCCACAGTATCATGGCATGTATGATAAGTTATAACCTCTTGAGTTTCGTTGAAGTTATTCTTTTCATTCGGCTCGAATCAGGAAGAGACAGGCGGATATATTACGTATTGCTGTAGCCGACACATTTTGGCGATATTCAATAAATGTTAAATGGGAATTTTAAAGAATAGGATATTATCACGTTAGTTTTTATCACTAACATTTTGAAGAAAAGCTGACCTAATAGAAGAAGTTCTAATTTACATGCAAGCTGACAAATCACGCACTCTTAAAATGTAGTTGAACGCTTTCTCCATGACAAGTAAAGATCAACAGGAATGGAACCATAATAGCGTACACTTTGAATTATATTATCCGCGGCAATGACGTTGTCGCCACTTGACCTGCATTTTTCTGATCAGCGTGTGGCCTTTAATCGTTAAAGCTAAAATAGACCTTCTTAATCTATAATCGGTTTTTGTTGGTGATATAAGTGTCAGGGAAGTTGAGCTCTCATAGAATGTACATGCAGTTATAAGCCTAACAATTAATTGTGAACGTGCATGAAAATTTCTACCAGGTCCACGGCATCAAATTATAAGTGTACATTTTTAATTTTGTTTTTTTTTCCCTTCAAATGAAACTATTCTTGTATTTGATAACAACGTATATACCTTTTCCCAATTTATTCCAGATTTGTAATGAGGACAAGTTAAAATCAATTCCTTTAACCTACTCGCCACACTTCTAATTGGAAACAGGACCTTGTAACTTGTTCCTTGTAACGAAAGAATGGCCACTACCATTAATCAGAAATATTAGATAAATCATACCAGAAGAGTTAAGTGACACAATGGTATCGAACAAAAGGCGAAGGAATGAGAGGTAATGTAAACATAATGTCGTGACCGGACTTACTTCGGTGATACTTCATATGTAGTGAAATATGTCGTGTCACCATATCAAAATACAAATATCAAGGGAGTATAAAAAGTCCCAGTGAACGACAAAGTTTGAATATTGAACGTAGCGATCGTTTTATCTCGCATCGAAATGGCATCGCTCACACGTTTCCTGATAACTTTAACGATTTTCAGTGCCATGAAGGTGTCATCATTAGCGAATCGTAATCCGGTTCGCCTGACAGACAACAGGTATTCAACTGTTTTGGTCGCAATCAATGAGAATGTGGCTGAAGATCTTCGTTTGCTGGATTATATCAAGGTAAAGTGACTCTTTGAACTTGAAAAGCGAAGACTATGCACAGTTTGTAAACACATTCTCCTCTGTATAGGATCATCAGTAGCTGAATGAGATGACGGTCCCTCTGTGTATTTTTGTGCACCTTCTCTTCAGCATTTTCATGAAACACGCATTTTAACTCAAATAACACATTTATTGACAACAACACTCAATGACGGTTTCCTTGTTACCGCTTAACTTATTTTATACCTTAAAGGTAAATCGACTTAAAATCTAGAGATCTACTTTTAGTACTTCGGTTTGTCACATCAGGTTCTTGTAACAACTTTAACTCTTAGCGGGGTTATCTCCACCGAAAGCTGAAGCTGGTGAACTCCAGCTTCTCTCGAATTTTTGTATAAGTATTTTTCAGATACTGTAAAGAAGATAAGACTTGTTTCAACACTAGCACTTTGCGTTTTGCCCCTTTTTAATAGTCCACGTCAGGCTGTAGTCTGGCCTGCTTGCCACGCCGTTATCTAATATGCAGGAAATTTGATCTCGGAATTCTCTTCAGTAACGAAAACGTGTAACCCTTATTTTTTGCAGTAGTAGGAGATAACACAGGAGTGTTTAGGATAGAATGAACGATCGAGCATTATATTATTTCAACAATTCTATTTTATTCGACATAATTCATATTTTTCCTTGTCATTGAACTTCTCGTAATTAAACTCACCGGGGAAGTGCGCAATTGATACTATTTTCCACTGTCACTTAAGTATTTTAATTTATATTTGCTTCCTTTTCCAGAGGTTTTACCGTGCGCAGATTGTAGATTGCTTTGCGATTGATTGTTAAATAAAAGTACCAAGTTGACAGGAAATCCTGCCAGGGGGCTTACGAAATTGGCCGAGTTGAACAATCGTTCCTACAATGTGCAGCCAGCAACGAACGCACCAGCAAGGTATAACTGAAGACCTTGCTGGTGCGTTCGTTATTGACTTTGTCAAATTTAATCGGGTAATGACCTGGTGAGAGCGTCCACAGATTAGTAATTTACCCTTGATTACTTTGGCTAATTAGGCACTCAAACTCATCAGATAATAGATGCAGCAAGGTGATAAAACGTTTTATACGACATTGTAAAAGGTAGTGCTAAGATAAGACCAAAACAACAAAGGTTTGTGGAATAATTTTTATTAGCAATAAAACGAAACACCTCTACCCACGCCTGGGGACGGACATGTAGACAACACCCTGTGATGCGACTATAAACAAATAACTTACTTTGTGTTTGGACCAATCCATCTTCAGTAAACGTGATGACTCAACTACGTGTTATTTCATCAAAAAAGTGCAAAAATTACAATTTCCGGTCGTTAAATTAAAAAATATATACCGAGCAAAATCAAAGATGTATACCGTAATGGAACAGAGAAAACCTGTCAGTCAATATTAAAGAAAAAAGAACGCTATCGAACTAACAACTATGACTTTAAGTCTGATTTTGAAGAGTATCTGCTTTAGTGACGAACGTAGATAATCCCAGTGTTTGACAACTGCATACTTCAGGTTGTGTTGTGTAATTCGAAGTTTTATGGATGTGACTCGAAGGTTACTATCCGGAGGCTATTCATGTTGAATAACCATGCAGGGGAAGTCAAAATAATGCTCTGTTTGTACGGAAAGTTTTTATTCGTATCAAATACAAGAACGCGTGACTGAGTAATATTTGATCGACTTAAAATATGTTCAACAGGGTCGATAAAAATGCCGGGCAATGAACAAAAATGTGCCTTTAAGTTATATCTTGTATGCCTGCAATAGATCGGCGAATTTTAAGACTGTGAGCATGAAATTTTGGGATTTAAAGTGATTTTACATATAATACAACGCTAACTTCCCTACTCAGGATATCTTTACCGATGCGTCGGCACGATTGTACGAAGCCACAAATCAGCGAGCAAGCTTCGGTGACGTCACCATCCTGATACCTAAGACTTGGAGCCGTAACATAACATCGGAGCGGGCAAACACGGAAAGATACGACATCGCAAATGTCATTGTAGACGAAGCGAATCCAGATTACGGTGATGGTCCGTACACGAAACAGCCGTATGGGTGTGGACAGAAGGCAGAATACATACATTTAACACCAAGATGGATAACAGACAGAGATTATGCAGTAAAATACTGGGGTGACTCAGGTAACGAATTATGTTGGTTTTTGATGTTTTTATTTAAATCTGTTTTTAAAGTACAATAATTCTTTGTGCGTGCACGTGATACTTTAGTGAAACCTCTGACACAGAAGGATAATATATATATATATATATATATATATATATATATATATATATATATATATATATATATATATATATATATATATATATGAATTATATGAAACACGAAGGCACAAACAATGCCAAACATACAAAGGAAAAAACAAACTGCTCAGAGTCATACGTTTTTTATATTTAATAAGGACGATTGATACAGATAAACTTTACGATTAGAGTTGTTAAAGAATAACACATATAATACGCTCTTCCATGGCAGGTAAAGTTATCGTCCACGAATGGGGTCATTTACAATGGGGTCTCTTTGACGAATACCCAATCGAAGAAGATGAACATTTTTACCTTGATACCAACGGTCGCGTAGAACCAAGCAGATGTTCTGAATCAATCACTGGCGTGTCTTATGATATTGATAGAGGAAGGTCCTGCAATTTTGATCCTGATTCTGGAGTATTGCCAGGCCCTGGTTGTAGGTTTTTTCCGAATGATCACCCAGATGGCGTTAACGTTGGTACAGGATCCTACATGTACGCAAACTATCTTGACACCGTAAGTGTATTCTGCGGCTTGTTGACGATAATTTGTTATTATAATAAGTAGGGCTTAACGATAATGATGGCAGCTAGCTGACGTTTTTTAGTCCCCACGGACACTGTCAGGGGGGACTTATAGGTTTGGTTATGTTCGTGCGTCCGTGCGTCCGTCAGTGCGTCCGTTGACGCAGATGCCTGAAGTGATTTCATTCAAACTTGGTACAAGGATTACTTCATATGTCATACATATGCACATCGATTTGTTTTGTGATACGATCAAATATGGCCGCCGTGCGGCCATTTTGTTACGATTTTTTCATGTACGGAGCCATAACTCAGGCACATCTCAACCGATTTTATTCAAAGTTGGTACAAGGACATTGACCTATATCATACATATGCACGTCAATTTGTTTCACGATATGATCCAACATGGCCGCATGGCGGCCATTTTGTTACAATTTTTTCATGTACGGAGCCATAAATCAGGCACGTCTCAACCGATTTTATTCAAAGTTGGTACAAGGACATTGACCTATATTATACATATGCACGTCAATTTGTTTCATGATATGATCCAATATGGCCGCCATGCGGCCATTTTGTTACATTTTTTCATGTCCTTAGCCATAACTCAGACATGTATCATTGGATTTTATTCAAGGTTAGTACAATGACATTGACCTATGTCATAAATATGCATATCAATTGGTTTCACAATCCGGTGCAATATTTCTAGTAATTGGTTTCACAATCCGGTGCAATATTTCTAGTGCCTTGTGGCCATTTTGTTACAATTTTGTCATGTTCTGAGCCATAATATGGAGATGTATCAACTTATATTTTTTCAAAGTTGGTACAAGGACATTGACGTATCATGTCATAAATATGCATGTCTATTGGTTTCGCAGTCCAATGCAATATAATGGCCTGGTTGCCATTTTGTTACGATTTTTTCATGTACAGAGCTATAACCCAGTATCATTCAAAGTTGGCACAAGGACATTGACCTATGTCATACATATGCACATCAATTTGTTTAACGGCATGTAGCAGTATCATGTCAATTATTAAATTTTCGTAATTAGTCTGATATGTCAGAAATATTGCATCAAATTTCATGACACTTGGTAAAGATTTAAGCTCACATTGTTTTTAACAGTGAAAAGACATTTATCACTGTCAAGTTAATTGATTTGTAATTGCATATGTAATGAACTTTCCTAATTAGAGTGATATATCCACAAATACTGCGTTAAATTTGATGAAACTTGGTAAAGATTTTGATCTCATAGTGTTGTAAATACAAATCAATGACACTTAGTGGTATCATTTATATATATAAATTAATTGCTAGTTTGCATTTACATAATGGATTTTTGTTTTTAGGGTGAATGTCCAAAGTACTGCATCAAACTTTATGAAATATGGTACCGGTGATAATCTGTCAGTGTTAGGATAGGATGCAAAAATGTTTGGCAGCATCCTGTCGATTAAGTACTAATCGATTCATTTTAATGACCTTTTGTAATTAGTATGGCGGCTTACATTGGCTTTATGTTTTCACCACCATGGAACTCATTTTTGGCCATTAATCCCCATCTGTATCGCAGTATTTTTAATCACAGACCTAATTAATGAAGAGGACTCTTTCCTCTCAGAGGACTTGTAATTAAAGTACCCATTAACAAGTGGGGACTGTGTCATTGTCAATGACTTGTTGTTTGGTGACCTGGCGCCATACTGCTTGCTACTGTTGCGAATGCAACTCCCAACTTTGTCTTGCGTCATTCGTAAAGATTGACTACTGTGATTGTCTCAAGCAATTACAACTAATTTCATAAAATTAATGACAAATGATTTGGAGCCTGCTTGTGTTTTCTAGTTTATCTTTATCCTCTATAGGTGCTCAACTTCTGTCATGATGACCCTGACGGAGATCCAGGATCGAGACACAGTGCCATGTCGTTGAATAAACAAAACAAGGAATGTGGTTACAGGAGTGCATGGGATGTAATGAATTCTTCAGCAGATTTTGACTCTGTAAATCCACCACAAGCCAACATGGATACTCAACCAACATTTAGAGTTGTTCAAGAAGCAGAATTTCGAGCAGTGCTAGTCTTGGATCTTTCAAATAGTATGGCGGCTGTAAGTTGGTTTTATTGTTATCGAACGATCCTTTCGACATTTTTACGAAATACCGCATGCTATTAATACTAACTAGACAATGCATTTCAATGACATGGTATACCTTTATGTTCATTTCGCATAAGTCGATCTGCTACAAAATGATATACAAAATTTTTTAGCGAACTGATTTTTTCAGAAAATAAGATCCGTTGATCCATTACGGAGCAGAAGAGGTAGGCATTATTCCAAAACTTGAGGGTGCGTATTTCCGCCGTTGAATAAACTTGCCATTGCTCTTAAAAGCATATAATTATTGGCCAAAATACTCCACGCACGAGTACCACATCACTTTCCTTTTGGATACGTACTTTTACCTATTCCAGAACTCAAGGACAGAGAAACAACGCCAGGCTGCGGCTTCTTACATCAGTTCAACTCTTCCAAACAACAGCTGGGTTGGTATCGTTGAGTTCAATAATGGTGCGAATGTAATTGCTCCTCTGACACAGATCGTTGATCAGCAAAGTCGACAGGATTTGACGAATATGATACCGACAAATCTAGCGCTTCATACTTGTATCGGATGTGGATTAAGGACAGGGATAGAGGTAGGCTGTTTTTCGACCGGGCACATTTGTGGCGCTTTACTTCAAACGTTTTAGGACTTCGGAATTATTGGTTACAGTTCCATTGCTAGATTTTCCGCCTTTCAACGCTGTGAGTTTGAAACCTCAACCAAACCACTATACGTTCACATTTCCATTTGCATATCACATTTCACATGAATGTGATAATCATTAAGTTACGTCGTCAGAATTTAACATTTTAGTGAATTTCTCATTTTTAAAGGTTCTTGAAAATAGTCAATTCGGAGATGCTGCTGGGGGTATTATTTTTCTGACCACAGATGGTGAAGAACAATGGCACCCTGGATCAGAGACGTCACTGACGAACTGGTGACAAAACAAGTGATTGTAGACACCCTCGCATTCAGTGATGCTGCCGATGATACTTTAGTTCAATTATCAGATGACACTGGTGGACAAGCTTGTTGGTACTCAGAAAGTGACGAATCTACAGCCGTGCACGACTGTTTTACTACTTCGGTTACCGGCAGGATAAGTTCTGGTCAAGATGCTCTCGTTCAGGTAAACCCGGTTAGGCACACCAATAGATTGGGTCTCCAGTGCATTGAGTCTTCAAAATCTTTTCTCATTGGGAATGATTTTATTTTGCTCCTTCTGCTTGTAATGATGTGACTTTGCTATATTGCATATACAACACTGATAAGGCTGTGGGTAGGCAAATTGAACATTTGAGTTTAGTTTTCATTCTGCTTGACTTTGGTTCAGTTTTGTTTGGGTCTAATCAACGGATCTGAAAACCTTCAGTGAACACAACATGTACATAATATTTCTGACGTCCATTGTTGTCGTTAATAAGTACATTTAAAGACTCATGGTGTTCCATCTTTTTACTTTTTCATGATTTAACTAGAATTAGTTCATTGAAATGTGATTACTTTAAGAGATCCATAGATGTAAACTTTATCACGGACAATAACTGCATGTGAAAGTTTTAACAAGATAAAGTATAAACGGGCGTCTGTTTCAAATATTAACGCCTCCAGGCAAATATGGAGATAAAATGAAAAGAAAGAAAAAAAATTGAAAAGAAAACGGTAGCAAGGTACATACACGTTGGTAAATGGAAAAAGTTATCATTCCTTGGAACACAAGACATTGAATGTCCCCTACTTTGGTGTTACGTTGTTGTCTTTCTCATATAAGAAGTTTAAAAAATGGCAGGACATTTACAAGAATGTAAAAGGTGTCAAATTTACCTGCCAGTTCTGTCACAGATTAATGTTATCCTAATGCACTACTAATGGCTATTTCGATTGATAGGTATATCTAAAATAACATCTAGAAAATGGCAAGATTTCTTGATGTAAACAAAGACATGCAAGTGATATTATGATAAGCAGCAGATTAACAGCAGATGATATTTCATAGGCTTCTCGAAATCTTTTACGTATTTTAGGTTACTAGCACAACAGTAAATATCGAAGGGAGTGCCACACATACAGGCATTGCGAACATTGACTCAAGTATTGGCAGAGACTCGACGTTTTCATTCTTCTGGGAATTTGGGAAGGCTGCATTGTCGTGTCACTTACCAAACCAGACGGAACAGTAATCGACAGCAGTGACAGCCAATATTTCAGCGATATTCCAGGTCGTTCCATCGTCATCAAAGTGGATGGTATAGCAGAGGTAAGTGACGCTATATATCTAGACACTTACTTACACTCGCAAGTTACGTGCGCTCTGTTGCTATAGTTAGAAACACGGCACTAACTCACAGGTAAAGGGCTAGTATGTAAGTAAGTAAGTAAGTAAGTAAGTAAGTAAGTAAGGAAGGAAAGAAGGAAGGAAGGAAGGAAGGAAGGAAGGAAGGAAGGATGGATGGATGGATGGATGGATGGATGGATGGATGGATGGATGGATGGATTGAAGGATGGATGGATGGATGGATGGATGTATGGATGGATGTATCTAGTATATGTATCTATGTATGTATCTATTTACAGAGGTAAAGTTACATGTAAACTGTTATATTTATGTTTGTATGTATGTATGTATGTATGTGTGTGTGTGTCTCTCTCTCTCTGTCTACGCATATGTATGTGTGTTGAGAAAGTACGAGTGGATTAGTGGTGGACGGACGAACAAGTTAATGAATGTATACAATTTGTATATTCATTTTTGTGTGTGTTTGATGTAGGCCTACTTATATATTTTGTGATAACGATATCCCTTTACCATTGAAACAGACGGGGACCTGGGAGTATGATATTCAAAATACAGACAGTGCACGCCAGGCTGTACAGATATATATTTCATCGAAAGCCGCAGATTCATCAGCCAGTCCTATCAGATTAACTTCCACACCGAGTATAAATACCATCAGTGAATCTCCGCCAAAAGTACTTATCTACGCTGATCTAAATCAAGGTCACAGTCCTGTCCTTAACGCTGAAGTTATTGCAACGATAGAAAGACCAAGTCCTCACAGCAATTTGCAGTTACAACTATTCGACACAGGACGAGGTGAGGTTATAAAACGTCGTTAATGCCAGTTGCCATCGATTTTGGATTTCAGTTACATTTCGAGATTTAAGAATAATACGAGACATTGAAAACGGATCCCTTCAGATACGCATTCGCTATCACTCATTCTTTATACGAAGCAAATTTTACACAGATGAACAATGTTTTGTTTCTATGAACATTAGGCGACCGTATTCGACAGCTAGCCGCCGCAGACGCCATCACCTTTGTATAGCAACTCGTATGCCAGTTTGTGCAAAATGCATACAGTTTTAATTTGAGCAAAATACGCTGGGTTTGGTGCAGCGCTCCCTTAATGTGATCGTTGTTGTTCATTGTAGTCCGAAACACCCGACATCAATTCCTGGTTGTTCAGCCAGCGATCAGTATATCATTCTTTCACGACTTTGACTGTGTGGTACTTTGTTCATCAATGAATAAAGTACCCGTACATTTTGTTGGTGCTGCACATGCCCTGTGCTGTGGTATGCTGTGTTTGTCATATGTAATGACTATGGAATGTGAGTTTTGACCTACCATTTTTGGTTTATTGATGGATATTTTATTCATTAATTTTATTAATTGTGATTCCCTAACCTTCTCCCAAAATTCACTTATCCCGTATGTACAATGTAGAAATGTAATAAAGACATAAATCTCATAACTCTCTACCATGCATATTGACACATCACTTCGATCTGTATTCTACAGGTGCTGACGTCACAAAGGATGATGGAGTCTATTCAGCTTATTTCATTGACTTTGTTGACGCTACTTGTTCAACTGCTTGTCGTTACAATATTAAAGTGACAGCGAATGATACTGATGGCAGAGCTGAGTCCAGGGTGACTGGTGCTGGCCTAGGTGCCTTGCCAAGGAATTATTGTGAGTAATCATTTTAGACGTTTTGCTTGTGAGAAGTTTTCCACGACGTTTGTATATATTCCATTCACTGATGGGAAAACATACAATAGTCAATATAGGTTCGTTTATCAATTTTCAATTTAAACATGTGCAACGCTTCAGCTGTCCATCACTAATTTGGCATGCAATGAGTTGCAGTAAGTTCCACATATGAAATATTCTGTAATGGAAAATTTAAACAGAATATTTTAAATTTGTCATCGGTGTCATAGGCTAAGCGCATGAGTAAATCCATTACAACAAATCGGAAACCATCCTCGTCAGCAATAATTGTACTGAAGTAATTAAATTCGTCCTTTATAATTGTGTTGAAAATTACAGCTGTAATACCTGAGAAGAAGGAAGGCACCCCTGTTGGGGCTTTTAACAGAGTGGCTTCTGGTGGTGTAATACAAGTAGATGACGGTGTCACTTACGTTGATTGGAGTGACCCGGATGATGACCCATTTCCTCCATCGAGAATCTCCGACCTGCAAGTGATTGCAACTTCCGTGGACAATGCCACGGTTACACTGGCGTGGACGGCGACTGGTGACAACTTTGACATCGGGACAGGTAAATGTCACCAAAAGTAATTTTTCCTGTATTAAAGTTCGATGTTCATATGAACTACAAAACCTATGAGTGACATCTCTCGGTCAAGTTGATAATTCTGAATAAAAGTCTTTTTTAATAATAATTAACCATATTTCCCCAAAATTGTGCTGATAGAAGTAAACTCACCTATAACATTGGGAAAGACATACCAGTTCATATCAAGGCAAAACGGCTGGAATTCGCTTCTTTTACACTGACTATTTAGCTTTGTGTTCAAGGATAATGCCGATAGTTTCGCTGATGTAAATCAATGTTTGGATTACATTTGATGTGATAACCAGGCACTTTTCACACCATTTTGAAACCTTGAAGGATATGTAGATCATAATTACTTGAACCACTGTTCATCCGCCGATATGATATTTTTCCTTGTTTTCTGTTATAGTACTTATTTTTTTTGCTCTTGAACACTTTCGATGATTGAAGCTGACCAATGATTCGACGGAGCAGCAGTCTGACTTTTTTCAATTCCGATTTCTTTTCAAATATTCACTCTTATTGCAGCATCTGTAAGTGACATCCGCTATGACACGAAGTTCAACAATCTGGCATTTCATTTTGACAACTGCTCGCAGCTCAGCAACGACAATCTGACGGAGGGAAATTTAACGGATCCTCTTCCAAGTGGTCAAAGAGAGATTGTAACTGTAAGACTGCCATCTAGTGGTGTAGGTGTCACATACTATTTCGCCATCCGAGCTGTGGATGGCGTAGGGAATACCGGCCAGCCGTCGTTCATTGCGCAAACTACCATCGTCGATGCGACACCAGACGACACTAGCACTGCGACCGCAATCCCTCCATCCACGCAACCCGTCGTGACAACAGTGACTTACATAGAGATAATTTCGAGTGGTCTTAAATCATGGGAAATCTCTCTCATAGTCGTAGCCACTTGTGTAGGTCTGTCAGTTTTTGCGGCAGGTATTCTGATCTATTGTAAAAAAGTCAAAGGTCAGGCCAAAGTACGTGATAATTCGAGTACAAATTTTGCCATTTCTAAATTGAACGACTTGGAAATGAATCAGACAAATATCGAAGAGGGCAAGGACTGTACCACTGAATAATCTTTTAGGGTCAAATAATATAACACCCTTTGTGTCCGGTGAATCATAGACACCAACCAAGAGAGCTGATGAGAATTCATTTTACCGAAGTGATAAGAGTGCCCTGTCGTGAACAGGGCCGATTCCGTTTTGGAAATTTAAAAATATATTATTACAATAGGACTGTATGTATTGTTACAACGGCATATGTATAGTTAGAATCAATATGCTTGTTTCTCGCTATAAAATAGTAGCATATTAGATCGTTTTTACTAAACAGATGCAATCTTTTTACAAAGAAGTATTGTTTTTTACTTCTTTCAAATACGGATGTGGTGCATCTTGGTTTTCACCAGATATGATTAATTCGAGCGACAAGATAACTGAAGAGTTAGAATGCATTTCATTACTCAACAGACCGACAAAATAATCAGTAAGTTGTATACAGCTACATCATGCTATATTTGTACATGTGCTTTATTTACTTGAGTGACCTTCTTCTGTGATTTTTATACGTCCTCTGCCTTAGTTACAGTCGAGGAAAGTCGTAGAATGTTTTTGTATAAATGTTTTATCGGTAGCACATTGCCTTATTTAGTCAATTACCAGCGCCTTGTCGTCCCTCTTATCATGATTGCTCAGTTCCGAGTTTCTTGAACTTTGCAGGACACCATGGAAAGTTAATGCCTCGATGTGTGCTAATTACCTATTTCGAGTATATCCAAAATGTAGGCCCACACGAATCTCTTGGCACAATAGATGAAAAGACACGTTTGCGGTTGTTCAGTCTGTCTAGGGAATCAATTGATTTGTAGTGGCATGCCACTAAGCTAACTTCAATCACATCTCCTCCTAAGAGACAACTCCCCAGCATACTGAAGAGATGTAAGATGTAAATTTTCCCTTGGTTTACGAATGAACTTGTTTGCCGTTCTCTTGGAGTCAGTCTCTGCAGTCTGCAAAGGGATCATCAGAATATCTGGAGAAGTTAACGAAAGGTGCAGGAATGCGATTTAAATTCGCTTGATTTTGTCTCAGCAGATTGTTTGTAAGATTGCAGAATGAGACGGATATGGATAACGGTAAATACATTGTTTGCACAACCTAAACTTGACAGCCGCGATTTCTTCTTCAGCTACTGAACAACTAGTCACCCGTTCCGTAATGAGAGATGTCAAATAAATCATTTAAGTATATCAAAGTTGATCGGACATAAAACGGGGAAATTAGGGGAATTCCGAATACAATGACCTGTGTGTTGTGTAGTTTGCACCTAATACACATTGCATTGCCTTCATATCGAATGTATGTTACCCTATTGTTTTAATATATGTGGTTTCGTCTAATCTGACGTTTGGAGTTAATATTCCATTCATGCAGACTTGTGAAAACATTTTAACTGCGATACGCGTTGGTTAGAGACTGACATAATTTTGCTTTCAAATTAGTGACCATATTATTACTAATAAAACAGACATCATTCCTGTCCTTCGGCTCTGTACAAGAAACGAATTCATATTAATTTGTTTCCTTAATATTTTTCCCCGCTAAAATGATCAATAAAACGACTCGCAGAGACGCAATCAAAACTGAAGGAATGCACATTGTTCCTTTTATCAAAGTTGGAGTGACTTTGACCATATTTGCTAAATGTTATGTTGTACTATTGTTTAATCATTTGAACTTTAACCTAAAATATATTTGCAAAGCAGTCAAACATCCATCTTTGTTCCACCATTTCCATAGGAAAGAATCCCGATCTCTAAGAAATAAAACACTGATATTATTTCACAGAACAACTGTAACAATAATGTAATTACCTGCTACAGTTCCGTTGAATGAAGAAATTGGTGCCTTGCTTTTTGGTAAGGAAAATAATCGCCACTATTGTTCATCAGAAATGTCAGACAATCATAGAGGAAGATTTTAATGACATGCTTCTGGATAATCGAACGATAGGAGAGGGAGGTAAATGTTCACAAAGTCATGACAGCATCGGATTTATCTTTGTCACATTCCAATGTAACACGGCGTTTGATACCATCACTCCCTAATACAAACATGACGGAAGGATTAGAAGAGACCCACAGGACAACATAGCTAGAGCACACAACACAATGCCTCGCACCAAAATGACAACGCTCCTTCGTTTTGTTGTGACATTAATGATTTGCATTGCCGTAAATGTGTCATCTTCGGCAAATCGTAATCTGGTTCACCTGACAGACAACAGGTATTCAGCTGTTTGGTCGCAATCAATGAGAATGTGGCTGAAGATCTCCGTTTGCTGGATTGTATCAAGGTAAAGTGACTATGTAAATGAAAATATACCGTTTCTAAAACAACTCCACGGTACAGGAACATCTCTTTTATCAGAGGTTGAAGGACTCAAGCTCCACTATGGGTATTTGAAGTCACCGCTTATTCAGCAAGTAAATGACGCATCCCTTTGAAAACAGGTAGCACATTTATCGTTAACAACTCTTGATGTATATCAAATGTATGCTAGAGAAAACGTCGGTTGCATTTTTCCCCTTTTACGTCAGCTCTTGACTCCTCAGTTTTAAAGGGAAATTAACTACAATTTGGAACTGGGAATATTTCGCATCAGATGGTATGAGGCGAGGAAAAAAATATCTTCAATGGGCCCGACCGACCAAGATTTTGTGCATTTCACAATTTTCTTTTTTCTTCAAATTTTCACACTTTTAACAGTGCTTTCTCTCAACCGCACAAAGTATGCGTTTCAAGCTACAGGCTTCACTGGAAAAAAATTATACAAAGTGGAGAAATCATGCACCAAATTTTAGACCCTTAAAACAAGCAAAAGCAGCTATATGTTATATTGACCTATCTTAATGTAGTAACTTGTGAATTCACTGCTGTTTCTGGATTTATCACTCTCTCAGAAAGTTAAAATATCGCCGTCAGACTGCTTTGATAATATACACGATGGACTGTACGATACCATAAAACAGAAGGCCTAAATAACGGCTTGTGCTACGGTATTCGGTAAAGTCGGCCTCTCTTCATATTTGCCATTAATACCGTTCAGAAATAATGGTGTAGTCTTGTTTCACCACAATCATCAGGCTGTTCCAAGTGCCAGGAACACGATTTAACTAATGCGGGAGAATTGGATCGTTTTACTTTTCAAATTTCTCAACAATGTTGGATTCCCTATAGATGAATGTTGCAATATAACTACTTACTCATAAAAACCGAGTGAATTGCTTTAATAGAAACGCAGGTAAGCTTACATTTGCAGATTAAACCGACATAAGTTCACTTTCCAATTATCCCAAATTAGTTCAAATCGTGCTCGGGTTGTAATCTGGCCGGATTGCCGTTTATCTCTTCAAAAGAATAAATATCGAACTTTTTAGTCACAGTGACTATAACGTATTTTCTGTCGTACTAGGAAATAATAAAGGAAATTTCCGATTAATCACTCTTTACCTTAAAAACATATAAGACACCGTTAGTTTTCAAAATGTTATTTTATCCAACAGAACTAAAAATCGGTTTTCTTCCAAAGCACCACTATTGAAATCTAATGACGAAGTAAAAGTTAGCACATTTTCCTCCGTTTCATTTTAACTCTCCGTTTAGTACGTTATTTTACCTGATTTTCATTAGAAGATTTTACACTTGCTGTTAAATGTTTCATCATTAAATCTTAGTGACAAATAAAATTTGATGACATTTTAACAGTTGGGCAAAATTAAAAGTACCAACAAGGAAAACGCGGCCTGGGGTACACAAAATACGTTGAGTTCACCATTTTGTCCCTAAAATGTGCTGGCTTTGAAACATATCATGTCGAACTGTCAATAACCGAATTCTAAATTTGAAGGCATCGTCATTCCAACCATAGACCCTCGAGAAAGTTTTTCTCGAGGATCGTCATTCCAACGTACTTGTCATGTAAGTACAACAATCAGCGGAAACGTTGTTTGAGAAACTCTTATCTGATGGTTATCGTTACTAACAACTACCCCCTGCGGTATCAGCCTTGTCAACTTTGAAGTGTGCTTATCATTTGTTGTTGAGCGATAACACAACACACAGCTTGTTTTGAGTTTCGACCAATCCACCTTTAAAATGACACAAAGGATGGTGCTGTATGAATGAATTATCATGATTTCAAATTCTAGGTTTTTTCGATTGCATAAATGGATTAGGACAGGATAGTGTTCTGAAACCTTGGATAATATCGGACGATGACAAAAATGTTTGTCACTTGTTGCGTACGTGCATTCGACAATGTATGTCACCTATACTGTATGCGTAATTTTACATTTCAACATTGAAAGCCTGAATTCTGAATTTGAAATCGTTTTAAGTATCACACAAAGCGAACTTTCCATGTTTAGGAGATCTTTCCGATGCGTCGGCACGATTGTACGAAGCCACCAATCAGCGAGCAAGCTTCAGTGACGTCACCATCCTGATACCTAAGACTTGGAGCCGCAACATAACATCGGAGCAGGCAAACACAGAAAGATACGACATATAAAGCAAATGTCATTGTAGACGAAGCAAATCCAGACTACGGTGATGGTCCGTACACGAAACAGCCCTATGGGTGTGGACAGAAGGGAGAATACATACATTTAACACCGAGATGGATAACAGACAGACAATATGCAGTAAAATACTGGGGTGATTCGGGTAACAAATAAAGTTGTCCTTGACTTTGTTATGTAACTCGGGTTTATGGGCATCATCTCAAATATTGGGTTTACATTCGTGAAATCTGTGATTAAGACTGTAGAAAGAATGTTTATGTTACTTAACACTTTGTTATTCCATTACCCAGAGGAGGGGGAAGGGTACTGCATACTACAAATATATCGCTATTTTCCTCGTTACGGCTACGGAAAATAGCTTAAACATTAGGCCATAAGGGATTAAAATGCTTTATAGCCCTAGTAACCAGTTAACAGGTTTTGATAATATTATTAACTTTCAATGTACCAGCAAAGACCGAAGGAGTGGCAATTACACGCAAATCATTCTGTCAGGATAAGTTTTTCACGGCAAAGAATAATGTGTTTAAGGTGAAACTTTTGCAATCAGACTTCTTATATAAAAGAATGACATAATTATATGATACGATTTCACGACAGGTAAAGTTATCGTCCACGAATGGGGTCATTTACAATGGGGCCTCTTTGACGAATACCCAACCGAAGAAGATGGACATTTTTACCTGATACCAACGGTCGGGTAGAACCAAGCAGATGTTCTGAATCAATCACTGGCGTGTCTTATGATATTGATAGAGGAAGGTTCTGTAATCTTGATCCTGATTCTGGAGTATTGCCAGGCCCTGGTTGTAGGTTTTTCCCAAATAATCACCCTCATGGCGTTGGTACAGGATCCTACATGTATGCAAACTATCTTGACACTGTAAGTGTGTTCTGCAGTATGTTCACGATGATAATCATTTTTACAGTTGTTCAAGCGGAGATATTTGAAGCTAGCTGAAACTGCCTGCATCATCTGGAGAAACTGTGTTTGTACGTAAATGAAGTCCACAGTAACTTTCGCGATCTATTATGTCTAATATCAAAAACCAGCAATGAACACAACTTGGACAGCGTTTGCATTTTTTAGTATCAAATTGCAATATTTTTACCCTTCTTTAGGTGCTCAACTTCTGTCATGATGATCCGAACGGAGATTCAGAATCGAGACACAGTGCTATGTCGTTGAATAAACAAAACAAGCAATGTGCTTACCGAAGTGCGTGGGATGTAATGAACTCTTCGGCAGATTTCGACAGTGTTAATCCACCAAAAGCTAATATGGATACTCAGCCAACATTTAGAATTGTTCAAGAAGCAGAATTTCGATCAGTGTTGGTCTTGGATCTCTCAAACAGTATGGCGATTGTAAGTTTTGTCGTATTGTCATCCAATGATCGTGGACATTTTTACGAAATACAATTTTTAATTTATACAAACTAGGCGATGCATTTCAATAACATAGTAACATGATGTTCATTTCGAAACAGTCAGATCTGTTACAAAATGATGCATAAATTTTGGTGAACTGATCATTTTTCAGGAAAAATAAGGTATGTATTGAGAAGAGGTAGGCAAAATTCCAAAACCTGAGGGTGCGTACACCCGTCGTTGAATAAACTTGCTACAGTCATAGGGGTAGTACAAATGTCCGTCCCCAGGGGGTAGGGGCGGGGGTAGGGGTTTCTTGGTCTTAGGACAGGTTTCTTCTTGCTATGGGTTATTTTAATACATTTGATTATGATATGTATTGCCAATAAAGATTTATACTGCCAACCTTTGGTGCCTTGGTCTCGCTTCAGTGTCTATGGTCTTATATTAGCACTGGTTTTGTAACGATCGATTTCTTTTCTTTCGTCGCTGTATCACATATTTGTCCTTTGACAATCTTATGCGAACTTTTATCACTATGCTGCGTCTATTATCGGATGCGTTTGATTGCCTGATTCGCCAAAGTAAGCAAGGGTAAATTACTAATCTGTGGACGCTGTCACCAGATTATCACAGGATTAACTTTGACAAAGTCAACAACGAACACACCAGCAAGGTACAGATTAGTAATTTACTATTGCTTGCTTTTGCGAATCAGGCACTCAAACACATCAGATAATAGACGCAGCACAGTGTTAACAGTTTTCATACGGTTGTCAAAGGGCAAATACGTGACAAGGGCGATGCGGACGGAGAAAAAGAAATAGTTACAAAACCAGTTCTAACATAAGACAAAGACAACAAATGTTGGCAGTATAAATCCTTGGCAATACATATCATAGTCAAACGTAATAAAGTAAAACCATAGCAAGAAGAAATCTACGCTGAGACCAAGACAACCTACCTCCGCCCCTACCCCTGGGGACGGACATTTGTACGACCCCCTATGATACAATATTGAGTTTAAGCAGTATTTCTTCAATTATTGTACAAAGGACTCGATGCACGAGTACAACATCTCCTTCCTTTTCGACATGTCCTTTTTCCTATTCCAGAACTCAAGGGCAGAGAAACAACGCCAGGCTGCGGCTTCTTACATCAGTTCAACTCTTCCAAACAACAGTTGGGTTGATATCGTTGAGTTCAATAATGGTGCGAAGGTAATCACCCCTCTGACGCAGATTGTTGATGATCAAAGTCGCCAGGATCTGACAAATATGATACCGACAAATCTAGCGCTTCATACTTGTATTGGATGTGGATTAAGGACAGGGATAGAGGTAGGCTTTTTTCGACTGGGTGCATTCGTGGCGCTTTACTTCAAACGTTATGGCCACTGCTAACGTTTCTGTCTTTCAACGTCATAAGTTTTAAATCTCAACCACACCGCATATGCATTCACATTTTCCGTGAATGTGACATACATAAACTTACATTATCAGGGTTTTGATATTTTGCATGAATTTCTCATTTTGAAAGGTTCTTGAAAATCGTCAGTTCGGAGATGCTGCTGGGGGTATTATTTTTCTGACCACAGGTGGCGAAGAAACAATGGCACCCTGGATCAGAGATGTCACTGACGAATTAGTGACAAAACAAGTGATTGTAGACACCCTTGCATTCAGTGATGCTACGGATCCTTATTTAGTTCAATTATCCAATGAAACTGGTGGACAAGCTTGTTGGTACTCAGAGAGTGGCGAGTCTACAGCTGTACACGACTGTTTTACTGCTTCGGTTACAGATAGGATAAGTTTAGGTCAAGATGCTCTAGTCCAGGTGAGCACGCACCTGGTCAGGCAAGGCAAGTGAGTCTCTGATCAGTAGGTCTTCCTATTTTTTCCATAGGCAGCCTCTTATGATTCAATTTCGCATTTTGATGGCATTATTGGGCACAAGTTTGCTTCATGGCCGAGGTCGTTGACTGTAACCTTTGATATTTTTTCAGAATTTTGTTCATTCGTCTTTCAACCAATTGATCTGCTCAATGAAGTGTTTGGTTGACACAGTCTGTATATTATATGGCCGATGATCATTTTTGTTATTACATGAAATAATGAAGTTTGAAACCGTATTCTGAAACGTTAGGGCGTTTCTCAAAGATTTAGAGGGGAACATGATCACACAAACTTCGTGATAGTATCACATTTAACGTATTTCAGATTACAAGCACAGCTGAGAGTATTGAGGGGAGTTCCGCCTATACTAATATTGCGTACATCGACTCAAGTATAGGAAGAGATACGACATTCTCATTCTTCTGGGAATTTGAAAAGGCTGAAATTGTGGTTTCAGTAACCAGACCTGATGGAACAGTAATCGACAGCAGTGACAGCCAATATTTCAGCGATATTCCCGGTCGCTCCATCGTCATCAAAGTGGATGGTGTAGCAGAGGTAAGTGACGCCAGTAATGTGGGCACTTCACAAAACTTGCGATTTACATATGAAAAATAATTATACGGACAAAAAATGGCAACGAGAGAGAGAGAGTGAGATGTGTTGATGCCCACATGTGACTGTATGTTGGTCGCATACGTCTGTTAATGATCACATTTGTAGGCCTATTTGTGTCTGTTCTGGAAATGATATATCCCTCTTTACCATTTAAACATCCAGGGACCTGGGAGTATGATATTCAAAATACAGACAGTGCACGCCAGGCTGTACAGATATATATTCAATCGAGAGCCACAGATTCATCAGTATATCCTATCAGACCATAGAGAAAGATAGTGTAACGTAGCCATATATATGCTCAGAATTTAACCTTTGAATTTGACTGTAATGACCGACAGTAACCCTGCACGTTATCTCGTGTTCGTTTTCGTGACCTTTTATTGTTTCAACTCCTGAAGTTATCATCAATGCCTGGACGACCTTTACCCTTGTTTGACATTGTACTTAACCAACAGCGATTTGACTTTGCCGATTGTTCGTAGTTAATTATAGACGCATGACTTTGCAGATCCTGAGACCCGATTGTTTTTAGTTAATTATAGACCCATGACTTTGCAGTTTCTGAAAGCCAATATAAACTGTGCATTTTGACTTGTTAGACGCACTTTACCGACGACGCCCCGAGACGACGTTCAACCGTGACCCTGACGACTAGCGTAGGTCATAGAAGTTTACCGTGTAACTAGAGTTACTCAGCTGAATAAAGTACTACGACTTAGAATATATTTCGGTGTATTGTGCCGTCTCTTATACGTCTACTGCTCACGCTACGTAGAGGGATGTGATACCCCGCTGGAAGTTAATGGTGGCCGTAGTAAAAGTCGTGTGAAAGACTGTTCGGTAGTCGCCTTAGAAACTTTAGTAGTTCCTGCCCGTTCACAAAAGAGGTTCATGGCAGCCATAGATGTAGACGATGGACATTGTGGCCTTGTGGAAGCGCGCCCAGGGGATCATGTTAAGTTGGGCGTTGGCTTGGCAAGGGCCTTCGTGACTGTAAATAATGGGCGTGCCCCTGTTCTAGTTGTAAACCCAAGAGATAAGCCTGTGAAGATATACAGATGTACGAACCTTGGTGTGTTTGAAACTGCTGACCACGATAATGTTATTGCATGTATAGCAAATATGGGTGCTGAAAATGACGACAAGTGTAATAATGATGATCACCCAGTGAATGCCGGTTCTAGGCAGACGTGCCTTGAAGAGGACTGAGGAAATTGCGACCCAGGCGAATTACCGGCAACCGCCCGGATGAGGTGTTGCCCGATGGTGATAATTCGAGGAGCCGCATGAATCTGTGCGAGACGACAGATTTGTCTGCCGAGCAGACAAGACAGCTGGACGAGCTGTTATTGGAATATCACGATGTATTTGCGAAGAATGACAACGATTTGGGAAAGACAAATATTGTACAACATCGTATTGACACTGGTGAGCATCCTCCGATTAAGCAACGCCCATATCGCGTTCCCGCCAGTCAACGACCTGTTGTACGAGAACATATTAAGTCTATGTTGGACAATGACATTATTCGACCTTCGACGAGCCCATGGTCGGCCCCGATTCTTCTTGTCTCCAAGGCGGACCAATCACAACGTTTCTGCCTTGATTTTAGGAAGATTAACAATGTACGAAGAAGGATGTTTACCCGCTGCCGTGCATCGACGATAGTCTGGATGCCCTCGGGCAAGCACGTTATTTTTCGACTATGGATTTAGCATCAGGATATTGGCAAATTGAGGTCGCACAAGAAGATAAAGGAAAGACCGCCTTTGTTTCATACAACGGACTCTATGAATTTAATGTTATGCCCTTTGGATTATGTAACGCGCCAAGTACCTTTCAACGCTTAATGGAATTAATACTTGCTGGACTTCAATGGGAAATATGCCTGATTTACCTTGATGACGTCATTGTGTTTTCGAAAACATTCGATGAGCATCTCCGCCATTTGCGTGAGGTCTCGATCGATTTTGAAAAGCCGGACTGAAATTGAAACGTAGGAAATGTCATTTCTGTAAGACTGAAATCGAGTACTTGGGACATGTTGTGACCCGAGATGGAATTAAACCGAATCCGAAGAAGATTGATGCAGTAAAGAACTATCCGCGCCCAAAGGATGTTCGTCAACTACGAAGTTTCCTTGGATTAGCATCATATTATCGACGATTTGTGCAGAACTTTGCCAAGTGACGTCACCGCTAAACAAACTGTTGATGAAGGACAATGTGTTTAATTGGAGTACCGAATGTGAAGACGCTTTCTGCACTTTGAAGTTAGCGCTTATTTCAACACCAATACTCGGATACCCTGATTTTGATGAACCCTTTGTTCTGCATACAGATGCGTGTGACACTGGCGTTGGATCTTGCTTAGTACAGGTACGTGATAAGAAAGAAGTTGTTATTTCTTATGCTAGCCGAACTTTGACAAAACATGAGAAACACTATTCGACGATCGAGAAGAAGCTCTAGCCATAATTTGGTCGATTAAGCATTTCCGACCATACTTATATGGTAGACGCTTCACTGTTATTACTGACCACAACCCACTGAAATGGTTAATGACTATTAAGGAGCCTACAGGACGACTCGCCCGCTGGTCATTGACCTTGCAAGAATATGACTTTGAAATTCAACACCGCCCAGGGACAAACATGGAAATGCAGATGGACTTTCCAGACGACCGCAAGACGATGATGAAGACAAAAGTGCGCGTGACTTCATCATCACCGCGACAGACAGCCCTGGACTTCAATTAGACCGAGTTAGAGACTTGCAAAGACGTGATTTGACTTTGCAACCGCTTATATCGTACTTGATCGATGATGAACTTCCCACCGATACGAAGACAGCTAGGAAAGTTGTTTTATATGCTGACCAGTATGTTATCGACGATGGTGTACTGTATCATCTGTGGATGCCCGCCCCAGGGAGACGGCGAAGAGACGTGCGTAACAGCTTGTCATTCCTCGCGCCCTGCAGGACGAAGTGATGACGTCATGCCATGACGAGGTCACCTCAGGTCATCTAGGGTTCCACAAGACGTACAGTAAGATACAAGAACAATTCTATTGGTTGGGAATGTTTAGAGATATTGAACACTGGTGTAAATCGTGTGTTGACTGCTCTACGAAAAAGACTCCAAAGAATTTACCAGTTGCACCGTTACAGCCTATACCTGTTGATGGCCCCTTTGATCGTGTAGCTGTCGACGTATTAGGACCAATTCCAACTACTGAACGAGGTAATCGCTTTATTATTGCGTTTTCGAATTATCTTGTCTGTTGACCTGAAGCCTCTGCTATTGAAAAGACACCTGTGGATGTTGTGGCTCAACTGTTAGTCGATGAGATTATTACCCCACGTCCTGTGCCTCGGACATTGTTGTCTGATCGTGGTAGAAACTTCCTGTCGACAATGGTGCAAAAGACTTGTGAATTAGTGAGTACGAGAAAGGTGAACACATTGGCTTATCACCCGGAATGTGACGGATTAGTTGAAAAGTTTAATGGAGTATTATTAACAATATTAAGTATGTACGTCAATCATAATCAGACTGACTGGGATCTATATTTGCCAATGGCATTGTTTTCGTACCGGACATGTAAGCAGGAATCGACTAAGGAGTCGCCTTTCTATACATTGTACGGAAGAGAACCGAGATTACCAATTGATGTTACCCTCACTAAGCCGACAACGACCTTTACTGACCCTAAGGACTATGGTGAGACAGTGGTTCAACGATTGTGTGAAATTCAGCCACTTGTCCACGATAATATTCAGTTAGCGCAGCAAAAGCAGAAGATGCAGTATGACAAGCGCGCTAAGGACATTAACTATGACATTGGAGATAAAATATGGTTGTATACACCTGTTAGGAACGAGGATTATCACCGAAGTTACTTCACCCATGGCATGGTCCTTATCGTGTTGTGGAAAAAGTACACCTGTGAACTATCGCCTCGCCACGTGTGATCCGCGACGCAAGCAACAAGTTGTGCATGTGAATCGAATGAAACCATATACGGACCCTAACAATAGACCACATGAATTGCCGGACACTGACAATGGAAATACTGATACTGACTCTGTAAGTGACCCTACGGAAAATAATGACACTGTAACAGACACTAATGACATTATTGACCGCGATAATGTTAATGAGAATCCCATACTTGATACTACCGGAAGTAATGAGATGACAACGAAACTGATGATGTGTATCAGGCCTTGAGAATTGTCGATCACAGAACTGTAACTAATTTGGACGGTCGTCATGAAACCCGCTATCGTGTCAGATGGAAGGGTTACCGCCCTAAAGATGACACGTGGGAACCGCCTGATAATATACTGGACAAAGAACTGATTACTGATTATGAATCTCGGACATAACGAACTCTAGACTAGTGAACTTAGAACTTTGCATCTTTTTCCATAAGAACTTTTATTATGATATATGATTTTATTTCATTTGATTTTTAGATCGAGCGAGGACGCTTTTCGATCTTGGTTGGGAGGTGTAACGTAGCCATATATATGCTTAGAATTAAACCTTTGAATTTGACTGTAATGACCGACAGTAACCCTGCACGTTATCTCGTGTTCGTTTTCGTGACCTTTTATTGTTTCAACTCCTGAAGTTATCATCAATGCCTGACGACCTTTACCCTTGTTTGACATTGTACTTAACCAACAGCGATTTGACTTTGCCGATTGTTCGTAGTTAATTATAGACGCATGACTTTGCAGATCCTGAGACCCGATTGTTTTTAGTTAATTATAGACCCATGACTTTGCAGTTTCTGAAAGCCAATATAAACTGTGCATTTTGACTTGTTAGACGCACTTTACCGACGACGCCCCGAGACGACGTTCAACCGTGACCCTGACGACTAGTGTAGGTCATAGAAGTTTACCGTGTAACTAGAGTTACTCAGCTGAATAAAGTACTACGACTTAGAATATATTTCGGTGTATCGTGCCGTCTCTTATACGTCTACTGCTCACGCTACGTGACAATAGATAGAGTCGCAACGGGTATTGTTTAAGGCGTGAAGCGGTTACGTAATCCATCCAAGTTCGCCTCGCCTCAGGTTGCTCTCGCCTCTCTTTTCCGAAGAGTGCCGACCATGAATCCTTCGGTAATTTTCGGATTTTCGCCAATTGTTACGCGAAAGTATGTTCGGCAAAGTTTGTGTTGTTGTTTTCGTGTGGTGCTGAGCAGAATTGACGTGCTGGCAAAACGGGAGTGTTTTGAGCTTCAGGAAAGTGAGTTTTACCGTTTTAAAAATTCCTCTCATATTTTTATGAATATATAATGAGTGTGTTTGAACCAGATTTGAAAGTCTTTTATCGATACTGTCTGGTTTTACTCAATGGTTTACGGTCAGTCATACCGTCTTTCACACGTGCGTCAAGGAAGGACATGTTTATGAAACTGCTGGCGTGTTATGTTTTGATTGGCGTGAAGCAGTGTTTCTGGCCTGAGAGCTCACAAAGTAACTATGGTTGCTACGCGACTGGCAGTACGATGCCATCTCGTCGTATTTTTCGCATAATCTCGTGTAATTATCAACCACAAACAAAGCCTCCAAAAAGTTTAACACCTTTGAAGCTCATTTTAATATGAAAAGCCAATAGTCTACCGCGACGACCATGGAACAAAAGGCATGCAGGCGTTACCACTCTGTCTATGATACTCTGTGATCAGACTAGCTTCCACACCGGATACAAACACCATAAGTGAATCTCCGCCAATGGTAATTATCTACGCTGATCTAAATCAAGGTCACAGTCCTGTCCTTAACGCTGAAGTTATTGCAACGATAGAGAGACCAAGTCCTTACAGCAACGTTGAGCTTTACCTATTAGACAGAGGACTAGGTGAGATATTGAAACTTTAATGCCCGATATTGAATTTTTACTGTACATTTCGAGGTTAAGCAATAAACCGCCAAAGGAGCGGATATTCACGAGATCTTTCCCCGTTTACAATATACTCTATTTGTTATCGGTATGGCGCGATTACTGAGATGAAGTTAGTGAAAATAATCAATTTAAAATAAAATAAATTCCTTATATGACTCAAAAATAATGAGATAGATAATAAACAAGTAATTTTATTTTGACTGTAATCTTACCCATTAAAGTACCGTAAAATTTCCTTTAATCTTGTTTATGTTATCTTGCTCTGCTGGTTCCTTTAAATGTATTTTCGTTTTTGTACAACCTAAACCATACCATGGTCTGGAAGAGCGTGCTTTGTGTGTGATATGTGACGTCACGCGTGACACCTGCTGACGTGTAAGGAAGCGATCGCCGCTTTCCCGTCCATACAAGGACCCAGCGCAATTGTAATCAATTTGGCTTTGATGCACAGCAGAGTTCTAGTCGGATAAAATTCAAATACCTTTTAGACAATAAATAAGTATTCCACTGCTACTTGTTTGCATTCCCTGATGCATGTTCAAAAATTAATTACAGATTTTCTTAACCATAGGTCTTATTGTTAAAAAATCTTTTTCATCATTCATCGTGCCAAAATGTATAAAGAAGTTAGTACGGTGAAGAAATTAATTAAATGATCGAAATAATTAAAGCTGGCAAATAAATAGCCAGAAAAATGAAAACTGAAAAAGAAAATAATGAATTTAAAACAAATATGAAATGATACTGGAAATAATACTGCAGTAAGTACTAAAAGAATGTAATGATGAATAATTGAATGATAATATAATATGGAAATAATTATTGATAAAAAATCATGAGATAATAAAATAATGTAGTTTTTAAGGATGGATAAAGTTTGAATACTTGAATATACAATGTAATAATCATTACGAAATATTAATAAAATAATTTTACATGAATTATTAAATAATAATGAGTTTACAAACATTTTTTTCTTGCGTTAATCTCTACCTACCGGTATATGCGTTCACACTCTATTTGCATCTTTCGCCTTTCACTGACATATCGACATAGCATTAGATCAACTGTTAGAGCGTAAAGTGCGCCTAGAGTTTACACGCAGTTCGGCTCAGTTTCAAATTTGTGTTGACTTTCAACGTATCACTCACAGACGACGTAAATTACGCCCCTGATGGGTCGGTTCTTGGTGTGGCGACGAAGACTTAGTTGCGTGAATTGAGTAAGAATGTCAATACATGACCATACACACGGTATCATATTCTCATCAAACGAGCCCGCTACCACTCTGAACAAGCTTAATAATAATAAACTTTTGCATTGTAAACTGACGAGGTTTAACGTGTATATCTCGACGTCAACAGTTATAAAAGAGCCAGGATCTTAAGCCGAACGTTGCTGTATTCTACAGGTGCTGACGTCACAAAGGATGATGGAGTCTATTCAGCTTATTTCATTGACTTTGTCGACGCTACTTGTACAACTGCTTGTCGTTACAATATTAAAGTGGCAGCGAATGATACTGATGGCAGAGCTGAGTCCAGGTTTACTGGTGCTGGCCTAGGTGCCATGTCAAGGAATTACTGTGAGTAATCATTTTAGAAGTTTGTTTGTGAGAAGTTTTTTCCAAGACGTCTGTGTATATTGCATTTACTGGTGGGAAAACATACAACAGTCAATAAAGGTTACAATTCTAAAATGCAGTGCTTTAGCTGCCCATCACTAATTTGGCATGCTATGAGTTGCAGTGATGTCCACATTTGAAATATTCTGTTATGGAAAATTTAAACAGATTATTTTAAAATTGTGATCGGTGTCATTGACTAAGCGCAAGAGTAAGTCCGTTACAACAATGGGAACCGTCCATTGTACCACAGAGAAACATAAACAGAGTCGCAACGCTTGCATGCCTTTTGTTCTATGGTCGTCTCGGTAGACTATTGGCTTTTCATATTAAAATGAGCTTCAAAGTTGTTAAACTTTTTGGAGGCTTTGTTTGTGGTTGATAATTACACGAGATTATGCGAAAAATACGACGAGATGGCATCGTACTGCCAGTCGCGTAGCAACCATAGTTACTTTGTGAGCTCTCAGGCCAGAAACACTGCTTCACGCCAATCAAAACATAACACGCCAGCAGTTTCATAAACATGTCCTTCCTTGACGCATGTGTAAAAGACGGTATGACTGACCGTAAACCATTGAGTAAAACCAGACAGTATCGATAAAAGACTTTCAAATTTGGTTCAAACACACTCATTATATATTCATAAAAATATGAGAGGAATTTTTAAAACGGTAAAACTCACTTTCCTGAAGCTCAAAACACTCCCGTTTTCGCCAGCACGTCAATTCCGCTCAGCACCACACAAAAACAACAACACAAACTTTGCCGAACAAATTTTCGCGTAACAATTTGCGAAAATTCGAAAATTACCGAAGGATGCATGGTCGGCACTCTTCGGAAAAGAGAGGCGAGAGCAACCTGAGGCGAGGCGAACATGGATGGGTTACGTAACCGCTTCACGCCTTAAACAATACCCGTTGCGACTCTGTTTATGTTTCTCTGTGATTGTACTGAAGTGATCAAATCTGTCCTTTGAAATTGTCTTGAAAATTACAGCTGTGATACCTGAGAAGAAGGAAGGCACCCTTGTTGGGGCTTTTAACAGAGTAGCTTCTGGTGGTGTATACAAGTCGATGACGGTGTCACTTACGTTGATTGGAGTGACCCGGATGATGACCCATTTCCCCCATCACCAATCTCTGACCTGCAAGTGATTGCAACATCCGTGGACAATGCCACGTATACACGGACGTGGACAGCAACAGGTGACAACTTTGACATCGGGACAGGTAAATGTCACCAAAAAGTTGTCCTCTCTTTGAATTTCGATCTTCAGTTGATGAACACACAGTGGGAGTGATATCGCCAGATCAAGGCATGATTTCAAAAGTAGGGTCTATTCGTTTTTGTATCGTGAATAAGTATGCGTAAACTCAGCTCTGGTGGGGACTGTCGTATATCGTTCGTGTCAAATGTATGACAAAGCAGAGCAGTCATCGGTTGGTATCTTTTTCGGCGCATGATCAAGCTTTATATCTACGCGAGAATGGACTCTTCACATATCTGTGAAACTCTAAAGGATATTTTAATCATAATTACTTGAGCAACAGTCCATCCTGTAATATGGCATTCTTCTTGCTTTTTGTAATCGTACTTATTTGTTGGCTTTCGAGGGTTCTCGAAGTGAAGCAGCGTACTGACCGATGACTAAAGCTATGCATATCAAAAGTTCAGTGAATACAACAGAACAATTAGCCTCTATGGTTCACCCATTCTGATTTCTTTTAACTTATATTAACTTAAATTGCAGCATCTGTAAGTGACCTCCGCTATGACACGCAGTTCGAAAATCTCGCATATCGTTTTGACAACTGCTCTCAGCTCAGCAATGACAATCTGACGGACGGAAATTTAACGGATCCTCTTCCAAGTGGTCAAAGAGAAGTTGTTACTGTAAGACTGCCATCTAGTGGTGTAGGTATCACATACTATTTCGCCATTCGAGCTGTGGATGGCGTAGGGAATGCCGGCCAGCCGTCGTTTATTGCGCAAACTACCATCGTCTACGCAGCTCCAATGAAACCACCACTCAAATCCCTCCATCAACGCAACCCGTCGTGACAACAGAGGCTTACATTGAGATAATTTCGAGTGGTCTTAAATCATGGGAAATCTTTCTCATAGTCGTAGCCACCTGCGTAGGTCTGGCTGTTGTTGCAGCAGGTATTCTGATCTACTATAAAAAGGTCAAAGGTCACGCCCAAGTCAGCGACAAGTCGATTATAAATGATGCCGTTTCTAACGACGTAGAAATGAATCAAACAAATATCGGAGAGCCAAACGCTTATTCAACTAAATAGGCTATATGTTTCAAGTAGCATAATACCCTTTGTATTCAGTATAATGTGCGTGTTGACACCAATCTAGAGAGTTTGTTAGAATTAATTTAATCAATAATCAGAGCTGAGCTCGGTAGTTAAAAGGGCCTAAATGTAGTTCGCTCAGGAAATTAAAAAAAATATATCATGACAACGAGATATTAGATATTGTTGTGAGCTTAGATATTATAGCCTAAACGTGGAACTATGTGCCTTAAGGCAGGCAGCTATTTGCCCATGTCTAGAGGCAAATGGTCTCCTGCCTCGAAGGTACATATCCCCTGCTTGGGCTATATTGCTTTTATTACAAATCTTCACTCCAAATTCTTAAGTAAAATTGCAAGTGACTGTTGCATGCTGTATTTCCCTGATAGACAATGATAGAACATTTTATCATCGAATGACGCTTTGATATACTTGAAACACCGTCATGCACCTTGTCTATATTTAACGTGAAATTTTAAAAACCCGGATTTTTTAAAATGTCAAACATGTAATTTGATAATTTTAAACTCGACTTTGTCAAGTTTGAAATGGTTCCAAATCACGTTCACTTAAATGATAACTATACGGCTTGCTAAGTCATCAACAAATTACCATCTAATCCTATAGGGTATGGGGTCCGGCGACGTTCGATGTAGGAGTCATGTACTCTATTTCATATAGATACAATATGTTTGATTCTCATCATAACAAGACAGCATATATCGTTTTCACGAAAAATATGCTCACCTCATTATATGTGTGTACTTCTTTCCAATGTAGACATGATACATCTTTCTTTTTCACAAGACCTCCGCAAGCAAAGTTTTGTAAACGTATCTTTAAGACTCGCCTCGTGTTTGTATTTGGTGGAGAGGATGCTTTAGGTTACCGTAAAGAAAAATATTTTTCACAGCTTTCTCATGACATCTTTTTATCTTCACCTTTAATTTGTTCAGGTGGTTTTTTAAAGTTTTCTTGAAGTAAGTAGGGCACGATGAAGACGTAGGGGCGAATCGTTATATTTTCTGGGTATGGAGGAAATAGTATAGTATTTTGGTCAATATGTATTGGCAGCAATGTTTCTTCAAAGCGTATTGGAGCAGCAACTTTTCCAATGCAACTGAAAACAATGTAAGTTTTCAAAGTGACGTACTAAAAATGTCAGTGTTTTAATTCCATGTAACCTGTAATCTTCAATGTCATCAACTTTTGCACATAATTTTATGTTTTTATGTTAAAGAGTATTATTGGATGAACAATTGAAAGTAATGTCAATGTGAAAAATAGACTAAATAATATCATACACTACTCATAATGTCGAAAAAGGTCATTGCAGAAGCTTGTAAACTATATGACCCCAAACAGGGTGGGTGCACGCCTCCAGTTTTGGGGAATTTTGCAGGGTTCAAAGCTTGCGTGTGAATGGATAAAGCAAACTGAATAAACAATGTTCAAATTTTGTACAATGTAAATTAATGAAGAAACTGAATATGCATCCATTCTTCAAATGTCAAGCAATCCGAAAGATGCTGTCCCGACTGTTAAACTGTAGAATCTACAGATATTGAGGGGTAAGAGAGTAATTACACATGTAATGACGAATACACAACATCTTGTATACGTACCCCTTTCCATCTCAAAAAATCAAGATCGATTCTTGACACTCCTGACCCATTTTGGAGTAAATGACTTACTTACCAGTGACTTCGAATGAATAAGGTAAATACGCTTAAAAAACATTATTCTCAGACAATCTGGAGTTTGCACTCAGAATGAAGCGACACGTGACACTTCATACTAGATATCACGTTGCCTTCATATAGAACATATGAGACCTAAATGTGTGCTGATATGAAGTTTTAATTTGCATTCACTTTCGTGCATGAATTACGACTTTCATGCAATATGCACAAGTTTTTTTTTTTTGTTCATTTCGAACCATGGAGAATTTAAGTCCCTAGATAGTTACACCCTGTATATTACAACTATTTCTTTTTTACGATAAACTTACACACATGCGCCTATGCCGATACAAAGTGAAGGGTATTTAAACATGGCGGATGATGATGAAGGGTATTACTATGCGGGGACACGATTAATCATCTCTCAAGGCCAGAAGGCTGACAAGAGCCCTTGTTAGATTACATTTTGAGGTCAAGTAGCAAATCGATTAGATCTTGTATCTATTCGGCCTTTGTCCGATCGATTTTACGTCGCAAACGACCGTTGATTTTGACTTTATCGATGTTTGAAGAAGCCCTGTCGAAGCCGTTGTATCAAAGTATAATCTGAGACGTCGTATAGGCCGAGGGGATTATTTAGCAAAATTAATTCATGCAAGGCTGTCATTTCTTGCATTCTAGCTTCACGTATTTAATACTGAAATACTCAGAGATAAATCGGGAATACTGAACAAAGAAATTTAATGTATAAAATCCAAATGGCGAAGAGTTCAAATGAAAGGTAAGTAGCAAATGAAATGAAGACGGTGAAGTACCAGCTGTACCGTGGATTCCCGAGTCCTTCGTTTATGTAAATAAAGACAGGTTAATATTCTATTCTGGTTGAGTAAATGGTAGTTCAATTTGAAGTTGTACACATAGGTTACAAAAAGCACTTTTGATTACCTAAATAATGACAAAGTTTGCTTCAGATGGTTTGATAATATGAATAAGCAATTAGTACAAGAGAAGATGTGTACCTTTTCATCATACATGAGATCAATTTCTGAGAAGTGCCCCCAATCCGACATGAAATCTGTTTGTCATGTACCGTAGCCTTCTCATCGTCCTCTGTTTGACAAACTTTGAAAAGTCTACTTTTATATGAGTTTAATAATTCATATTTTAAAAGTCGAGAATTCAGGTAATTTGTTTTGAAAGGAGATTTAGTTCATCGGTCTTCGTAGTAGTGGAATTAAATAGACGCTGTCTTAGATTTTTACGTTATATTGGCTGAGTGGAAAAGTCTTATTTATTACTTTTTCCATCGTTGAAAGTGTTATTTGTTCCATTCTACTTGGATATACTTGGTCACTTTATAGAGACAGCTTTATTATCAGCTATATCCCCGAGAACAAATTGAATAACTGGACATACTTTTCAAAGAGAACAATAAGGATCGGAATCATATATATAAAAAGAAAAAAATTAGATGCAATTGGTATTTTTGGCAATCACGAGTTCCTATCGTCACACATCCCTTTTCAAGTCTCAAGCTTTCCCTAAAACGTAGTTTGTATGGAAGCAGGCAAGCTTTGCTATTCGTTAAATATATACACGTACAAGTTTTGGTGTTTTATTTGTTGTGAAAGAGTTAACGGTGCGTCGATTTCTCGTTATGTACTGATAATAATAGTTCAATAGAAATTGCTAAAAATAATTCACTGAAGGCATGAAATTCGTGAAACGACAAAATAATTATGTCCTCCGTCCAGACAAAATGCCAACTATCTCAGAGACTCCATGAACAATTCTGTTACCGAAAAAATGGGTTGTACTGAACATCGGCAGAAATTATATTTCTCCAAACTACATTTGGCCCACTAGTAATGACAGTAACTTTGGTAATTTCAGCGAAAGTTATTATTGCTGATGTATTTTTCTAAATGTATTACGTTTCCATGGGGCACATTATTATTTTATTTAGCCTAAACCTTGCTTTTTGGTTTACATAATCTCTAACGGAGACATAATTCTCTTTGGACCATCATAAAGTTAGGGTCTCATTCTTGAAATATTCAAAATTCGCGCCAAACATATCGAATTTGGCATAAATCGTCAGTTAAAAGCCAACAGCTAAAACGTCGTACCAGACAGCCTAATTTTTGATCCACTTACAATATGTTATTGTTCTATATCGTTATATAACGAAAATAAATAACCAGAATATATTTTAACTATTATGCCATTGAAATTCTGTCGTATTTGGGGGTTATTTCGGTCGTTTCCATGGTAGGAAAATCGCGAGAGACTGCGTAGTACGGTGGCCCAAAACTACCTGTTCTCTGCATTCAAAGTCTGCGTCGCAATCAAATGTTTTTCTCTCACATATGTCTCTGCATTCAAAGTCTGCGTCGCAATCATTGTTTTTCTCTCACATATGTCTCCGCATTCAAAGTCTGCGTCGCAATCAAATGTTTTTCTCTCACATAAGCTTATGTCTCCGCATTCAAAGTCTGCGTCGCAATCAATTGTTTTTCTCTCACATATGTCTCCGCATTCAAAGTCTGCGTCGCAATCAATTGTTTTTCTCTCACATATGTCTCCGCATTCAAAGTCTGCGTCGCAATCAAATGTTTTTCTCTCACATATGTCTCCGCATTCAAAGTCTGCGTCGCAATCAAATGTTTTTCTCTCACATATGTCTCCCATTCAAAGTCTGCGTCGCAATCAAATGTTTTTCTCTCACACGTCTCCGCATTCAAAGTCTGCGTCGCAATCAAATGTTTTCTCTCACATATATCTCCGCATTCAAAGTCTGCGCGTTGCAATCAAATGTTTTTCTCTCACATATATCTCCGCATTCAAAGTCTGCGTCGCAATCAAATGTTTTTCTCTCACATATGTCTCCGCATTCAAAGTCTGCGTCGCATTCAATTGTTTTTCTCTCACATATGTCTCCGCATTCAAAGTCTGCGTCGCAATCAAATGTTTTTCTCTCACATAAGCTTATGTCTCCGCATTCAAAGTCTGCGTCGCAATCAAATGTTTTTCTCTCACATATGTCTCCGCATTCAAAGTCTGCGTCGCAATCAAATGTTTTTCTCTCACATGTCTCCGCATTCCAAGTCTGCGTCGCATTCAATTGTTTTTCTCTCACATATGTCTCCGAGGTATGCCTCAGTGTATGTTATTCCGCGAAGCATAATTTCTATCGAACAGCGCTCTCAGACGGTCGCTATTGACAACGACGAACATTGTATCAAGTTATTTTCAATAGATTATCGATCGAAAATTTGTTTGGACGCCGCTTATGCCGGGCGCCCGTGTGTTGAGGTCACGTCATAAACATTTCCACAATAACCCATATATTGACTTATACACTTAAATATCAACATTGAAGGTATCCGTTGGTTTCCTGTACTGAAATTAAATCGACGACAATTTTTTAGTTTTGGTGATACTTTTACGTACGTTTCGGCACATTTTGGCGCACCTCGGCGTAGTTTGGCGCCATTGTGAACGGGGGACTACACGCGAGTGCGCGAGACAACAATGTATCAATTTCGGACAAAAGGATATCGATCGATAACGTTCACTGCACGATTACAGTGGAGACTCTACGCCCGTTCGCCTCTGTTCTGTGTTATTCTTGCAGTTTACTGGGATTTTCATAGTTAATATTCGCCAAAATTTGGTATAAATTTCAACAACCTGACTGGTATTTGGTCTGTATAATTTAAGAGACGCTAACCGATTAAAATGGGTCAATATTAGACCCTGATTCTGCATATGCAAACGCGGTAAGATCGCCATTTTATTGAGGGCAGGAGCAAAATTCAGCGATCGGAAAAATAAAATGCAACTAAAACAAGTTTCGTCGAGAAATTCAAAAAACTAAAACGACAGCAATTTTGTATATATATCAAGGAAACACCGTGCCACTTTTCACTATAATTGGTTCAGAATTGAGAAATTTGAACGAGCGATAGTTGTACGGTCTGTTCAGTACATTAAACGCAATTGTTTTCTATGGGAAATCGAGCAGAGTAGACACATCGTAAAATGAAAAATACATCTGAAAAAACCGTTGGTTTAACTTTTTCATTTCGCTGTTATTTTTTTATAATATTTGGTATGACACATATCATGAAGGGTAACTAAAACTCTATGGTTTTATTTTTTTTAGTTTCCCTCTTTTTTTATGAAATGACGAGTTGAAGATCGTTTTGCTGTTGACTGTGTTTTTACTTGATTTTGCATATGTCTCTTATCGCTTACGTATTTTTGGAATTCCCTTGTGAAATTCTTCCCAAAATATTATAATTGTAAGGGCAGCATATACGGGAAATAGGATCTGTTGCTCTTTCATTAATATTTAGATGTGCAGCAAGGAAATACGGCGAAATTTTCAACATGACGCGGAGGTGAAATTGACTCTCCGATCGCGCACTCCACGTATGTGTGGCAAAAATTCGGGACGCTATATACCGTACAAAATGGGCGCCTTTGGGCCGAGTCAATTTCACCTCCCGCGTCATGTTGAAAATTTCGCCGTATTTCCTTGCTGCACATCTAAATATTAATGAAAGAGCAACAGGTCCTATTTCCCGTATATGCTGCCCTTACAATTATAATATTTTGGGAAGAATTTCACAAGGGAATTCCAAAAATACGTAAGCGATAAGAGACATATGCAAAATCAAGTAAAACACAGTCAACAGCAAAACGATCTTCAACTCGTCATTTCATAAAAAAAAGAGGGAAACTAAAAAAAATAAAACCATAGAGTTTTAGTTACCCTTCATGATATGTGTCATACCAAATATTATAAAAAATAACAGCGAAATGAAAAAGTTAAACCAACGGTTTTTTTCAGATGTATTTTTCATTTTACGATGTGTCTACTCTGCTCGATTTCCCATAGAAAACAATTGCGTTTAATGTACTGAACAGACCGTACAACTATCGCTCGTTCAAATTTCTCAATTCTGAACCAATTATAGTGAAAAGTGGCACGGTGTTTCCTTGATATATATACAAAATTGCTGTCGTTTTAGTTTTTTGAATTTCTCGACGAAACTTGTTTTAGTTGCATTTTATTTTTCCGATCGCTGAATTTTTGCTCCTGCCCTCAATAAAATGGCGATCTTACAGCGTTTGCATATGCAGAATCAGGGTCTAATATTGACCCATTTTAATCGGTTAGCGTCTCTTAAATTATACAGACCAAATACCAGTCAGGTTGTTGAAATTTATACCAAATTTTGGCGAATATTAACTATGAAAATCCCAGTAAACTGCAAGAATAACACAGAACAGAGGCGAACGGGCGTAGAGTCTCCACTGTAATCGTGCAGTGAACGTTATCGATCGATATCCTTTTGTCCGAAATTGATACATTGTTGTCTCGCGCACTCGCGTGTAGTCCCCCCCCCCCGTTCACAATGGCGCCAAACTACGCCGAGGTGCGCCAAAATGTGCCGAAACGTACGTAAAGTATCACAAAACTAAAAAAATTGTCGTCGATTTAATTTCAGTACAGGAAACCAACGGATACCTTCAATGTTGATATTTAAGTGTATAAGTCAATATATGGGTTATTGTGGAAATGTTTATGACGTGACCTCAACACACGAGCGCCCGGCATAAGCGGCGTCCAAACAAATTTTCGATCGATAATCTATTGAAAATAACTTGATACAATGTTCGTCGTTGTCAATAGCGACCGTCTGAGAGCGCTGTTCGATAGAAATTATGCTTCGCGGAATAACGTACACTGAGGCATACCTCGGAGACATATGTGAGAGAAAAACAATTGAATGCGACGCAGACTTGGAATGCGGAGACATATGTGAGAGAAAAACATTTGATTGCGACGCAGACTTTGAATGCGGAGACATATGTGAGAGAAAAACATTTGATTGCGACGCAGACTTTGAATGCGGAGACATAAGCTTATGTGAGAGAAAAACATTTGATTGCGACGCAGACTTTGAATGCGGAGACATATGTGAGAGAAAAACAATTGAATGCGACGCAGACTTTGAATGCGGAGACATATGTGAGAGAAAAACATTTGATTGCGACGCAGACTTTGAATGCGGAGACATATGTGAGAGAAAAACAATTGATTGCGACGCAGACTTTGAATGCATAGACATATGTGAGAGAAAAACAATTGATTGCGACGCAGACTTTGAATGCAGAGACATATGTGAGAGAAAAACATTTGATTGCGACGCAGACTTTGAATGCGGAGAACAGGTAGTTTTGGGCCACCGTAGCGTAGGTTATCATACAAATTTGATTCATGGCATACGTCTACATGGTAGTTGTTTGTATAAACTTTGTTATCACAACAAATCGATTATAACGATTTCTCATCATCAAAAAACGAGCAGATTATATCAACATTATGGCCCATTCTCTTCTATGGAAATCAATACACAGTGTCAATTAACTTCAAAACTTTGATCCAGGAAACATGAATTCGGTTGGTCAATTTTGCTTTCCGGTTGACTGGAAAGCAAAATTGACCAACCGAATTCATGTTTCCTTTATTTGATCATACTTCTTCCGAAACTGTCAACTTCCTACTTCGATCATAGACGGGAAACATTGGTTTTGTGGACTTTAATCTGAAAATGTGTAATCCCACATGCATGTATGCCAAGAGATCAAGGTAGTTGGCTAGCCTTGTTTTTCGATGCCGAATTTAGTCCAGCGAAACCCGCCATTTTGGGGTAATGCTGATTGGATATTGTTATGACATGTGGTGTGGCTATTTCCAGTGGAAAGCCGTTGGGGACCCCTCGGCGACAACTTAAAAATGCATAGATAGGAAACAAAAACGCTTAATACGAAAAAGTACCAACCGGCCGCAACCTAACTCTAAACTTGCAGTCAACATAAAATGCGACATCTATAACCCAAGCTCTGTTTTTATGTGGCTACAAAACATCAGTCAGCGTCAACATTGCCAACACTAAGCAACTTGAACGAGGAGTCCCCAGCAGTTTTCCATACCGTCTTCATGTAAAACTAATTAAAAATATATACAAGTTTCGGGTGAATATTAGACTCAATACGTAATAATCGTTTTCATTACACATTTTTACTTCACTCTAGTCCAATGGTGATAGCTGTTGTTTGCAAAATTTTAAAGTGGCACTCCCAGTTGGTAACATTTTTAAAACACATTTTTAATGCCAACGGTCGATATTTGACGTGGCGACTGCGCGCGGATCGCGAGATATCGATAAAAACATGTCCTCAAAAAAGTAAAAGTTTGAATTCCGGTGCCCCACCTGAATTCAACTTCCGAACATCGAACGTCCGTACTGGGGCTATGATCAACTAAGATACGAAGTACGAGTCTAGGCTGACGCTGCTGTATATGCCACAGTACCACTCGCGTCGGTGATCGATCATGCCCCGTCGGAGAAAGCCGAGTCTTACTGACTCGGCAAAAAAACGAAAAAGAAAGTTTGCTGATTCCACCAGAATTCGCATAGGTGACTAGTATAGCCGCTGGGAAATTTAAAACTATTGGGAGCGCCTCGGCATTCTTACCCATTGATAATCGATGCATCGATGGTCTGTGACTCAATTCTGGTCGCACACAGATTAACCCTTTCTACAGGAAAACTGTCTAAATATTTAGAATACATTTGACTTGAAAAAACAACATTTCATCACGGAAACACCCTGGATAATAGCGGTCGGCACACCTAAGTATAACACATCTTTGCCTTGCTAAGAGCGCACTGCACGGATAGCCGACTCGAGTCGACAATGCAATACAATACAGTGGCAATGGACATTGACAGGATTTCAACATTTTGAAACTGAATATGGCAAAAACTACCTTGACGCGGTAGGAGATGATATCAGTGATATAAATCTGAACTGTACATTTTCTTGCGTATTCAAATTGGGAACATTTTACGAAACGGAACTTAGTTTCGGCCGACAGGCTGTCTCAGCACTGGCAGACGACAAAATGTAGTCATCAGAGGCGGCTAATATTTTACACGTAAAAACTGATATCTATGTGGTATTGGTTAAAAATATAATACAACTGATTGAGAATAATGAAAACGACAAAAACTAAGGAGAAGTTTTAAAAAAACTTACCTGAGGTAAAGGCATAATGCTGTATATAAAGTCTTCGCAGTTGGAGGTAAATTAATTGCGTCGTTCGAACTTGTTATGGACTCCCTAGAATATCGTCAATCAGCACAACAACAAACCTTCGGGGGATTTCGGGTCATAATCAGAAACGATCGTAAAACTTCGGTATGTGAAAAATACGCTCTGGGAAATGACATATTTTTATCGATATCTCGCGATCCGCGCACAGTCTCCACGTCAAATATCGACCGTTGGCATTAAAAGTGTGCTTTAAAAATGTTACCAGGTGCGAGTGCCACTTTAAACTATAGTTAGCTAGAGAACGTACTCCTGAAAATCCAATGTTCCGCCAAATTGTTTGTTTGAGCATAGATCCTCCAAAAAAAATGTTTTTCTCGAGGATCTATGATTTGAGCGTTCATTTTCAAAATTTGATATCTGTTGGCTGCATTTCCGGTGATTCATGAATAACAGACAACATCATATCATGATAATACCTTTTATTTCTAAAATTGAATAACAGACATTGACTTCTAACTAAAAGAAGACCGAAACACTTAATGTTCGTTAAATGTGTCACTGAAAGCGGTTTAATGTTTTCTGTATTTTTTTGAATTTTACAATTTTATTACGTAAAATTTGCATATTGTATAATAGTATTGGACTAAATGTGTGACTTTTTAAAAGAATACCTTGTAGTACTTGCAGCACAAATTATACATCCAAGTTTACCTTTTTACCAAAATTGGATATGTAAAATATAAAAACTGGAATGCAAGGACGGATATTTTCAAATCAATGAACGTGACTTAACTTTAATTCTGAACGCAACTCTCGTTTAATACCATACACATGCGCAGTTTAACAACATCAACGATTTCATATGAGATGTATAATATTTTGATGCCTTACAAAGCAACAGTAACGTTCATTTTTAAAGATAATTTAAAGATAGGGTATGACGCCACAATACAGTCATGTTATTGCAGTAATTGATATTAAGCGATATCTTCTTCTTGCACTCGGACAAGAAGCATTTAGAGAACATTGAATATCGAACTGTTTTTACATTAATCTCAAAGCTATGGCCACAAATCTTTTCTTTCGAAAAATATTACAAGGGCGGCATCTTGTGTAAATAACACTAGACATAGTATGGAACACTGGCGCTTACATGTACGTTGTCAGTGTAAAGTTGTAATTGTGTATGATGTGCAATGTTCTTGGTCACACATGAACTCTACTTCAAACTAACTCCGGCTGTGAACAATAACATTGGATATTACATGCAATGTACATACAATATACATACAATATAAATACAATGTACATACAATGTACATACAGGCGGCTTTTGAAGCTGGATACTACTACTTTGCTTTTCTCTCATGGTTTTAGGAGTATGACAAGGAACGGCATTTCAGAACACAATTTTGGATACGACATCGAAAGTTGCATTACTTTCCGACTTTGTTGGACGACGAAATAATAGTAGCTGTAATTCAGGTAGTTAGAAACTGATGATAAGATTTGGGCGGCTAACTTAAAGTGTACAATACTGACTAACAACAGAAGACAATTTCCCCAATGAAATGACATGCGTTGCTTGAATTATCTTATGTACAGGATTTGTTTGAACGCAAAATAGTAAATCAAACAACTCTCCTTTGAATTACAATTCCTTGTAAATCTAAACATGGAGTTTTTCTTGATTCGTACGTAACTTTTGTATAATTGATCTTGCGTGGGCTCTCATGGTCTATATCTTAACCATCGTTCTATGTACATATAGAATAGTGGCATGTAAAATGGTGAAACAAATCAGGCAAACTTTACAATGGAAGATTCAGTGATCAATTTTGACAATTTCAAATACGATGTTAACGAAATGTGCGTCCGGGAATGCAGATGGATAAAGTTTCGTGTCCAACAATATGATATGACTATTTACATTAAATGTCGACCACACCTAAATCATTTTTGTCATAGGAGGTTGCAACATGTACAACTTGTACTTTATTCAACTTGCTGTTTTTCTTATGATAAAGGTAAACCCCAACAGCCGCTGCAACGAGAGATACCACACCAAAAACAGCTACGGTAAGAATCAACAAGATTTCCCACCATTGTAAGCCTTGCTCTGCAGGCTCTGCAGGCTCTACAGGCTGCTGAATGATTGAAGACCTTGCTATATTGGAAGGCTGTCCTGTATTGTTGACATCGTCGACAGCTCGGATGGAGAAATAGTGAATAATTTTTTGGTCGAGGGAGGGCAGCCTTACAATTACCTCTTCCCGGAGACCGCTTTCCTTTGGATCAGTCAGTGTCCCTTCCGTCAAATTATCGTTCAGCAGTCGCGAACAGTTTTCAAAGGCGCCAAGAATATTTTCAAAGTCTGTGTCGTAACGAAGGTCATATCTTGATGCTGTCGACAAGAAAATGCACGTACAAAGGGAAGAACAGAGACAAGAGACAACAACAGAGAGAGGACAAAGAACAAAGAAATAGAAAAATATAAATAAACGTGCGTACTGGTAGTCGAAATGAGGCCGTTGTAAGAATGAATCTTCAGCTATTTATCACAAAAAGGGCATAGCTTATTGCACACATTTGTATCACTTCTCAGCACGTTTTACCCACAAGTTCTCGGTATTCCAGTAGATTAATAATATACACGGATCGTCTCAGGATATAACTATTGCTGAACCTTGGATGCTTTGTGATATTCCCTACTTTGTACCAATTTAAAACCATTTATTTCGGATACATATTACTACTAATTTATCTTGAGACATGTACACGCGAACGTAAGTGCAACATTGGCCACAACGACTTGGTCCAGTATATGCACAATATGCATTTAAGGTAGATCGCGCCTCAGGGACAGACATTCGGACTCTCAAACTTGTACAATTCTCCTCTGATATACCACTTGTGGGGATTTATTTTAAAGCTTTTGGTGTAAAAACACTTTTCACGGCTCAGTTTTTCGAAATTCGAAAATTTTATTTTTTCTCCATAGACTTAACACAGGATTGGTGGCCATTTTGAATTTCAAATGTCAGTAAGTTTTGGGTAATTTGTTTCTGTAGTACTAAAATATGCACCGTGACCCCTAATTTTTTTTCTTGATTTGAAAGAGAACGGTTGAAATATTCCCTAAGGAAAGTTTGAGCAAAAGTTTAAATCGTTTATTTTCGAGGCGCATACTTAATGGAATGAAAATGCGTTACACTTTTTACCGTACGAACCTAAAGTTGTCCGTTCGGTTGTAAATATTATGTTACCTAGAAAAAAAAGACATGCTATTCTATAAGAATCGTGGATCAGGGCTTTCTCTATTTTATCGCCAAGTATAGGGTTACCTGTGCCAACGTCCATATCATCGCCAGTCGCTGTCCATTGAAGTGTAACGGTGTACCATTCAAATGATGTCTCGACAACCTGCAGGTCACTGATTCGTGACGGAGGGAACGGGTCGTTGTCAGGATCACTCCAGTCAACATATTCGACGCTATCATCCACTTGAATAACTCCCCCAGAAGCCACTCTGTCAAAACTTCCCGTAGAGGTGCTTTCCCCTGGCTCTGGAATGACGGCTAATGAAAAAAGACGATGGAATTAATGAAGAGCTAAAAATTAATGGAAAAGTCGGGAAAATGGTTAAAAAAGTGAACAGCTGTCTGTACATTTTAAAGTGGTCCTTCACAGTAGCAAAACATTGCCTATGCATTTGCTCGTATCAACTTACAGTAATTTCTGGGCATTGCACTTGATTTCGTTACTCCTCTGATCACTGCGGTACCATCTCCGTCGTCCGCTGTCACTTGAATACCGTATCGACACGCTTGCCGACATGATGCCTCGACAAAATCAATGAAATATCCAGCATAAACACCGTCGTCCTTTGTTGCATCCGCACCTAGTATAGAAAACGGGAATACTTATTGCAATATTCACTGTTGTCTGTCTGCATCCGAATTTCAGATCGTGTTGGTTAAGTTTTCTTGGGGACATTTTCTCTCTTATTGTTTACCAATAGATGAATGATTTATGTCAAAATGTAGATATTTCAAGCTACTTAATTGAGCAGTGAATTAACAAAGGCATGTATGCGCCTCACTTGAACGACATCATTTATAAATGATCGTGTTTATTTGGGCATTTTGATCCTACTTGTTCAAAGATTACCTGTCCCGGTGTCATATAGCTGTACGTCAACACTCTCGTGAGGGCTTGGTCTTTCAACTGTGGCGATAACATGGGCTTGCAAAACTGGACTATAGCCCTGACTGACGTCAGCAAAGATGGTTATCATCGGCGGGGATTCAGTGACAGATGTGGTACTTGTCCGAGAGTTCAGAGTAAGTGGGTGGGCAGATGATGATTTTGAGTCAATAGATATTTCAACTACTTGACTGCGATGCTGCGAGGGATTTGCCACGGCATAATGCCATTCTCCTTCCTAAAATCAATGATGCCAAATATTGAAAACTTACAACATCCACAAACACTGTCTTTGAGATTACACGAGTCCTCATAGAGTGCAACTATTGCTACGGATATTTGCTGCGGAAGCAGAAATGTGGACGTCATGAGTAAGCTGTAGGCTTTTTATCGTTACTCCAAACGTTTTTAACACACATCAAACGAACATAATGTAATTTTCACCCGAGATTGTTCGGTAAAATGAAAACTTAACATTCAAATCTTCTTGAATTCGCTTCTAGTCGTGCTTAATTTCAGTCTACATGTAAGTTTATATCTGTATTTGAGTTGATGTATTAGAATAATTTCTGTCAATGTCACACTGTGTTGAAGTCAAACAGCCCTACAGCTAGCAAAGATTAGTACAATTATTGGAACCAACGCGTAACAGGTTACGTTGTGCAACATTCATATTACCTGTGCAATACCATTGATTGCTATAACGATAGCACGGAGAGCATCATCACTGTAATATTGGTCATCGCCTTCATTTATTGTCGTACCGTCTGGCTGTCGTACTGTGACGTCAACTTTGTCGTTGCTGTTGAAATCCCAGAAAAAGAAGAAGTGCGTATCTCGTCCGATACTCGAGTCGATCGTGACAGCTCCCTCCTCAGTACTGTGCCATAGAATGGTAGTTTTGTAGCTTATAAGCTGTCAAGTTAAATGACATATACATATGTCAGAAACCGAAGTGAATGGGATTGCAACGCTCAATCGTCCCAATGTCAAAGAAACGAAGACGAGCCGCTTTAATGACAACAGATGCAGCTATTTACCCCTCTCTGTCTAGCCCCAGTATACTTATATGTTACCTGTTTGTCTGTTAGGCTGCCTGCCCGACTGTTTTGTCGACCTGTATGCCTGTATATCTATACTAGTTATATGTATACGTAAATATTTATACACAAAGACGACACACATGTATGTATGTATGTATGTATGTATGTATGTATGTATGTATGTATGTATGTATGTATGTATGTATGTATGTATGTATGTATGTATGTATGTATGTGTGTGCGTATGTATGTATGTATGTAATGTCTATGTATGTACACACACATATATAAATATATATGTATTTATATATATAAATACACACATATATATATATATATATATATATATATATATATATATATATATATATATATATATATATACCTAATTCGAAATATTCTTTACATTTCCCATGTTATATTTCAACTGTTAACAGATTGATGCCAAACGTTTGTTTTATCGCTTCGCCTAGTAAATGGATAAACTGCAGCGCACCTGAATGGTAGTGTCGGGATTGGAGCTAATCCTGTCTGTCACCGATGCCGTAAAACAATCATGTAATGCCGTAGACTCGTCACTTTCAGAATACCAGCAAGATTTACCACCCGTTTTTTCGGACAAACTTTCAAGCTGTGGGTCTGCTTCATCGCTGAATGCCAACGTATCTACGATAACTCCTTTTTCTATCAATTCATCTTCAACGTCTCGTATCAAAGGTGACTGATTCTCTTCACCATCCGTTGTGAGGAAAATAATACCACCCGTAGCAGTGGCGAACTGGCTGTTTTCAAATACCTGTTGTAAAGGGTAGTTACTTCAATTACTGTGGAATATGGCAAAAAAACTGAAAATTCACATTGTTTTCAGGTGTTCTTATTATGAATTTATGTCACACATATCGTTCACATTCACAGTGCAACATGATACATGACGTGGCCCTTTGTTACAAAGTTACGCCCCGTACAGTACAGCTAGCTTGGCGAAGGTTTATTATCAGGGTGGTGAGCACATCAACGAGAGGTTGCTTTCGTAATCCATCGCCACCATCACACACGACAATGCCCCGAAAAATGTGATTATGAGAATTTGTGATTGTGTGTTTTCGGGTTGTCCATTAACTAGCTGCAGTTGTTCAGCTTCGATACGATATGTCGTGAACTTGTCAAAATCTCGTGGAATACCGTCGCTGGGTGTGCTTTATTGCTTAAGTATAGTTTACGGAAATTATCTTGAGTTTTTAAGGTTCTGAGGCTCAGAAACGAAAACCCAAACTTTTGATAATAGTACTTCACTATACCATTTGATAGTAATTTTCGATTATAAATCATCAGTCAACAGCTGAAATGATCTACTCACATAATAGCTACTCTTTTGTATTCAATATAAACGATATACATACTTCCATGCCTTTCTCTAAACCACATCCTATGCATGTTGACCCTCCTGGGTTGTTCGGTAATTTGTCAATCAGGTCTTGTCGAGATTCCTGATCTATTAATTGGGTCAATTGAGCGAGAATAGTAGCCGTACGGTCAAAGCGTACGATACCAACCCAACTGTAGTCGGGCAGAGTGTAGTTGATATACTTTGTAGCAGCTTGGAGTTGTAAGTCGGAACGATGTTTCTATACATAAATAGACAGGGTATGACAGTTATCAATGCATATATAGATTAGAATATCGAAGTGTTCTTAATTTTATTAGTTGGCATTGCCAAATCTGGCATAAATTACAAAGTTTCACATTTCCAGATCATATGGGCAAGATGCTGAGAAATATGACGGCATGTTAACTGTTTTACTTACTGAAGACATACTTCCCGAAAGGTCCATAACTAAAACACTTCGATATTCTACCTCCTTCACAACTTTGAAGGACGGATTTGTCGATAGCCCCTCTAGCGGAGGATTACCGTCCCTGAAGTCAGGCGATTCTTCCATAACTGCCCATGCACTTCGATAATGACATTTATCATTGTGTTCATTTGGCGCCTCTACGTTGTGCAATGACGATCGTCGCTCAGGATCAACTCTATCACTATGGCAGAAACTGATCACCTGTTAATGAATGATAAGGTACGTCATCAAGATATATAAAATGTGTGTGAATTTGTACAGTGCATTCTACCATACACTTTATTGTTATGTAGAAAGCAAGAGTATGGACGACTGAAGCATGTACAAAAGCGTATCTGTGGGTTTTTTCGTCACTAAAATAGGACGCGTATGTCAACTAACTTGTTCGATTGGTATCTTTGGCATGCCCTGAACAATAATATCATAGCTGAATTGTCTCTGACTGGAAACGTTTTGACGCTTTGTTAAAGACTACCTAATCAGTTAATTACCCAGAAAACGGTGTTGCGACTGCGATTTCCTTTTAAATTGATATACACAAATAACAGCTACATGGCGTCCTGGCAATCACGACTTGCTGTTGAAGCATTCTATTGGAATTTTTTGTTCGGAATTAAAATACATGTCCTACAATGCAAATTTACCCTGTGCAAAACATATTTTCTTTTGAATTTCGATCTGCGTACACTGTAAGTTGCTAATTGGATGAAACATCAAATAGATTGTCACAGTGAACGTGATGTGGAATTTCTTATTTGCAAGAGACTAAAGAAAAGAAATATCGTGACAATAATCACAGAGAAACATAGATCGAGTCGCAACGCTTGCATGCCTTTTGTTCCATGGTCGTCTTGGTAGACTATTGGCTTTTCATATTAAAATGAGCTTCAAAGGTGTTAAACTTTTTGGAGGCTTTGTTTGTGGTTGATAATTACACGAGATTATGCGAAAAAATACGACGAGGTGGCATGGTACTGCCAGTCGCGTAGCAACCATAGTTACTTTGTGAGCTCTCAGGCCAGAAACACTGCTTCACGCCAATCAAAACATAACCTGCCAGCAGTTTCATAAACATGTCCTTCCTTGACGCACGTGTAAAAGAGGGTATGACTGACCGTAAACCATTGAGTAAAACCAGACAGTATCGATAAAAGACTTTCAAATTTGGTTCAAACACACTCATTATATATTCATAAAAATATGAGAGGAATTTTTAAAACAGTAAAATTCACTTTTCTGAAGCTCAAAACACTCCCGTTTTCGCCAGCACGTCAATTCTGCTCAGCACCACACGACAACAACAACACAAACTTTGCCGAACATACTTTCGCTTAACAATTGGCGAAAATCCGAAAATTACCGAAGGATTCATGGTCGGCACTCTTCGGAAAAGAGAGGCGAGAGCAACCTGAGGCGAGGCGAACATGGATGGGTTACGTAACCGCTTCACGCCTTAAACAATACCCGTTGCCACTCTATCTATGTTTCTCTATGCAATAATGCATTAATTCAGCGATGTAATGCAGTTTAACTCAGAGCTTACCGACTCCAGGTGCTGTGCGTACATATATGAACCAGACGCGGTGTTCTTATCGTTCGGGTAAAATTTACAAGTATCAGACGACACATCAGGTTTGCAAACAACGCCATTGTCATCAAAAAATCTGCCAGTGATTTCTTTCGAGCATCGGATTGGCTCTATGTGATTGGAGGGACCCGGTGCTTCGTAAAAATGTGGTTCTCCTTTGCCTGGGTATTCATTAAACAAACCCCACTGTAGATGGGCCCATTCGTGGACCAGTACCTTGCCTGTTGAATGAAAAGTTCCGGTTTGATCGAAAGACAATGTAAATCGATTTCTTCTGTAAAAAGTACAATTTTGTGGAATGTACAAAGTCATTGGAGATATAGTTATATATGATCCATATAAGGGTATTCTATACGATGGCCTCCCTGAAAACACTTTCCCATGATATTTTAGCTTCCTTCTCACCGAGTTCAAAGTTGTTTTTAAAGTCGCTGCGAAAAAAATGTTCACAGATTTATACGTAAAGAAAACGAAATGCAAGGAAATATACGACGAAATATTAATTCTTTATTAAGTTCATGCTTTTATTTTTACAGAGATATATAACCAAAACGAAATATATTTGTTTTGTGGAAGTCCATGGTTTCAATTCTGTGGTGACATATTTGAATAAACCGCAGTTTCCTTACAATATATAGACATCTTATTACTTACCAGAGTCACCCCAATATTTCACAGAATAATCTCGGTCAGTTAGCCATCTCGGTGTCAAGTGTATATATTCGCTTTTACATTCACATCCAGAAGGTTGTTTCGTGTACGGATTGTCACCCTCAGCCGGATTTTCTGTATCAATGATCACGTTTGACGACCCAAAAGTTTGGTTTGTCGCTCTCTCCGACGTGATGTCGTCACTCCATGTCATCGGAATGATGATGACGACATTCCCGAACATTGCTCGGAATTCCGTCGCTTCGTACAACGACCTCGAGGCATTTGCGAATAAGTCCTGTCGGTGAAAATTGAGTCTATGATAACCCACTGTGTCGATAAATGCGTTCACAACATGATGTAAAACGGTCAAAACACTTTAAAAAATTAATATCGACGTACAACTATCATAGTTGAGCATTGCAACTCAGACATGTATAAATGTTTGTGAATCTGGAGAACTCATTCGGATCAGAGGCGCAAAATTATTGCTATTACAAGACGATAAAATTTGAAGTTACAGTTAGTAGCTTCTGGTACATGTGTATATTAACATTTGTCCAAACAAGTATACAAGACCTATACAAGATTGAAGCGAAATTTAAGCGTCCCTAGTTACACATGCACACTTCTACTTGGCTTGTAGTTAGTGTAAGATGATTGACTATTGCCGAGCAATAACGTGTCCTCAAATGCACACTCTTTATAATACCTATAATGCCTCTCACTCTGTCACGGTCAGAAAGCGTCCAGTTTTTTTCAGAAACTAAAAGGAAAACTGAAACTGACAGAAAAGACGGCATTTGTCTTCTTGTGCGGTTGAATATATTTAGATGTACACATTTTTCAAAACAAGTAATGTTTAAAAACAACTTATTTTTTTTTTTAAATCACTTTTGAAACTGTAAAGGCATCCTACCTTGATTCTATTAACCAGCTCGGGATCCTCAGAGACGTTCCTACTTATCGCTACCCATACGTCCGTGTAAACGTTGTCTTTAAGCTGAACGGTATTGCGATCAAAATTCTGACAACTGGAATAAGTGTATGCGTCAGAAACTCGAATGAACGAACAGCACAGCTGAAATATTACAACATAATTTATACAAGTCATTTTTAAACTCAATCACAATAGTCTGACTTAAGGAATCTTCAAGTGGTAAACAGATAGCCGTAAATGTATCTTCAGACTGTCGTATCTGTCATTTAACGGAAACTTGGCATCATGGGAGTATAATCCTTGTCAGGGGTAGGGGAAGGGGTTTCAAAGTTAGTTTTAGCGTTCAATAAATATCCCGATACCATGCTAGTGATAGACAGAAATATCCCTCGATCCAAATAAGACCATTGTTTTGTCTGATGAGAAGGGTGGCTTCGGTCCAAGAAAATTCCAACAGGCTGTATGACTTCACATCACAAAACGCTCGAAATATAACTCCTACGCAGTACATCTTTCTGCAAGATTAATGCACTCCCATTATTTCGTCAAATCACATTACCATACTAACAGATAATAATAAGCTACCTAGATATTGTTGTGAGAGTTAGTTTATATAAGAAATGTTTGACTATGCAACTATTTGAATAAACGGGTTTTAGAGTTACATTGCAACCAAAAAATGTAGTCACGGGATCATCAGGGTTCTTCAAACGACGTGTGTACCGGGTGGTGCCCTAATCTATTTATTTATACGAGTGAAACAAAAGATCTGTCCGTACCTGGCTCCTGATTATGAGAATTCTAAGCCCCAAAAGATGAACAACCTATGATGTTTCATTCGAAATTTTTTTCCTCATTCCTGAATTTATATTCTAGCACTAAGGTGCAAATATTTGTGCGTTTGTTCCGCCTTGTCTGCACTACTGGTGCGTACAATGTATTTCATTAAAGCCGCAATTTTCAATCCCAGGTTCTCGCATTAGCGGAGTTCTCCTCCCAGTCAAACACTTGACCAGTATGTTTTGATTTCTATAACATCAATTACACAAACTGATCTCAACCTTTTGGCGCCTTTTGTTAATCCTGCAAACAGTTTATACAAGCGTTTGATTGACGGCCGGTTCAAATCACCAACGGTCACTGATTCCCCCATACCAACGCTCGAATTTCCTAAGAAATTGTCTTCCAGTCACGTTAGAATTTGAATATAACCAAAGAGTTCGATGAGCAGCAGCTTAACGCTGACCGCTTGGCAGTCTGTCTGCGTTTTTGTGGACGGAAAAAAACTAAAAAGTGGCATTTTCTGGAGCGTGGGCCTACATGTTGCCTGTTTGATGTCCATGGCACTTTCACAATGAGAAGATACAAGAGGGCAATTTTGGATCATTCCTTTCTAAAGTTTCTTTGCACAAAACCCGGGGGAAAGTGCATACTTACTGGTAGTATGGCTCGACACTCTCCATGAATACATAATGTACATCTGATTTGCTTGGTTAGCATGGACTTTTTTATGCGCCTTAAAGTCATTTGTAAACTTAGGAGCGTTTAAGAAATGTACTTTGGAAGAAACAACGACTGGTGCTTCGGTCTTAATTAGCTACTATTCTTGAAGGATGGATTTTATAGAGCAATATGAGCTACACAAATGTATTTCTGAGTGGCGTATCTTAAAATGACAGATGTGAACACAATTTTTTTCTTGTTATAATTCTTGCCTTTTTACTATTAGTAAACATATGTAGAAGCATCGTTGGGCAGTTTTTAAGACACTAGATTCACTATGGGAAGGTGGTAAGTTCGGGCATGGCGTTGCCCTCTTCTGCAAGGCTCTGTACTGCTCCTACATTGGACAATGGGCAGCAGGTTACTCATCCTGTAATGGGACTTTCGTCTATTTGATGATGGATCGTATAACCCTGACCAGCCCTTCAGGGTGGATCGGTGACTAGGGCCAAACAAACAAACAGAATTGAAATAGCTTGAAGTTGTGATGTTTTGCAGTCGACCTACGTCTACACACTAACTTTCTGTATGTCGAAATAAATAAGTTATCAGCCTTATGTCGTTGCACAGGTTTATCCTCGTCGAAAATATTAAGTTACATCCCTGCATATCGACCTGACGTCCCCCAAAACTAGCACACAAACAATAATTATTAGATATACTTTATTACACGGAACGACAGCTATTTTCTTTGCTTTGAAGCAAAGGGTTGCGCAAAGCTTCAAATAATCCATACTTAACTCGTCAAGGCAGCTTATCTCCTTAAATATTTTGAGTAGTAAATATTAATTATGTTACGATAAATATTTGCGTCTCCATGGTAAGGGTTACAAGGATCTATAAACGGAACTTGCTCAAATTTTTAAGTCACGAACCTCCTTGTTTTGATTGAGAAAACACATTTTGTGTCATGACAATGGGTTTAGCGAAGCATTCCTTAGTATCTGATATTCATTGCAATATTAAATCTTTACACAACAGTTTTCAGGTGTACTTTAAATCTACGATGTAATCCTTCTTCTAAAACGTCAGTTATATTTTAACCCTAATTATAAATACATCATGGATATGTACATGTTTGTACACAAGGCCAGGCCAATAAAGGCGTCACTGTACATCATTCTTGACGCTGTTCCAGCTGGCAGCAGGTACGTACCTGACAATGAACACAGCCATAATTTGTATACCCATTATGTAGCTTCAAATATTTTTAAAAAGTGAATTCTGTAACATACTGTGAATTTTCACTAATCCCCAGCATCCATGCAGTGATCAAATTACGTCGTCATCGAATTATGACAAAAACACCTCGGTCAAAGTATTCGTCAGGTAGATCGTTTTCAATAATGTGCATGGATGAATACTTTTGAGGAAAAAAGGTCTGAAATATGGGATAAATCATGGAAATCTATTTAGCAGTGAACATTTTGCTCTGATCACAGGTACAGACCTTCTACTGTAAAAGAAAGTTGTTACAACTGTAAAAGAAAGTTGTCGTCGCAAGTTTCGATTTAATCCTGTTGAAACATGTGTTACTGTCTATCCGACGAAACGATTCTATACAGCATCATGTTGAATATGAAAGAAATTATAAAGTGATGGATTAAATTGAAAACTTACGTACATCCTCTCCATGCATGCCAGTACTGTTAGGTTGCATTTAGGGTTAGAAATGCCATCTAACTTTCCTGTCAGAAAAAAGGGTCCGTTTATTCGACATCAGCAGACAGAGTCACAGTGATACTTATTGACAGAGTCACAGTGATACTTATTGAAAACAATACCAAGAGCCTATTCAACGAAGAAATGCCAATAAAAATATAAATAGAGAAGGTATACTAAATTATCAGGGCCGTGAAAACCTACATCGAATAGGCTAAAGACGCACGTCAATCTAGCATTGTTTAGTTTCATCTGGCTGCAAAATATCATCACTTGCGTTAAATAATAAATTGTGCCACAAACCTGCAGAAACATCTTTATTAAATAATTGAAAGTATTATTTGAATTTCGTTGTATGAGTCCTGGAAAACCAATGTACGCGATCGCAAGGCACTCAGAAGATTCACCAAATTTTAACATCCTCTCCAGCCCAATGTATATTGGCAGAGTTACGTGTACTGCTCTCCATCCACCATGAAGTATAGTTCCTTTTTGTTTTGAGAGACCAAGGAAACATATGTGGATAATAATATGTGTCTCATGATCACTTGACAATTTGATAAATGATTAAAAAATAAATACTCTGTCCGTACAGAGTTTATGGTAATGTCGACGACCGAGTTAAGTTCCATACATTCACCATGTCTTAAAACTATTTTCAGACTTCGGTCGGTATATAATACAAGTCCTTGTGATCAATTTCTTCCTCTTTTGTTTTATTTTGGAACTAACTCAGCAATTTTGCATCACAGAGTTCCAGACATGTTTTGTGACAATTTTATCTGAGAAACTGTTAGCAACATATTACATGAAATCATCACACGCCTTGAAACTGAAACAAACTTAAACTTTTTCTCAAAATTTAGTCAGGAAAACTTTCAAACTATTATTTCCAAAAATCAAGAATAAAAACCAAACGGGCGTCACTGTGCAATCTTTGGTTATATCAAATTACCTAAAATTCGCTTTCATTTGTCGTTCCATATTGCCACTATCCCTGCGTTAACTCAACGAGGAAAATCAACTTTTCAATTTTCACAGACTCAAGAAAACACAAGAAAACAAACACGAAAAGTAAGATTACTTCTAGGCTTAAAAAGGATTCTACACAAGGAGTAGACCAGAAAAGTAGTGAAAAATTCTGAGAGTCCGAACATCTGCCCCTATAGGCGTATTAATAATTAATGCACAGGTTTTACTGAAACTTCCACCTAATCAATTTCAGAAGTCAACGCCTGGCAAAGACTTATTTTTGAAATGCCATCCGCCATTTATCGCATTTCGACGAAAGAGGAAGAGGAACAACTGCCTTATAAGTAACTACAATATTTAGCGGATAAAAACAAGACTCTGTTCCAAAGTAGAGTTTATTTCTAAAACTTCGACGTTTCGATTCCACACAGGGAATCTTCATCAGGAATCTAAAAAACAACAAAATTACAGTAAATATGGGACTAGTAAAATGAAAATGTGCAGCACTGGCGTAAAACCATTTAAAAACTATTTGAACAACTGAGTTGTTGGTTTATAAAAGGAAATATAGCTAAAAATCAATCTGTACAGACGAGAAGAAAAAAGTTTAAACTTACAAACAGAAGACGAGTGAACACTCAGTCTAAAAGTAGCGATGTTGCCGCCCGGATCGTACACAGCCAATGGCGCAAATACAATATTTTTTGAATCATGAAACTTTTCGACTACTGAATTACTTTAAGAATTCAAGAGTCGCTAGCTTCGTAAAGGAAATGTCTTAGAAATTTACGTAGAATGAATATTTTTCTTTTCTCTGCATTAATTGCAACAGACTGTATTGTATCATACCTCGTCCAATCTCTCTGTTGTGATTGGCAAGTTTGAAAGTGTCGCCTACGCATGCGCACATTCGGAAAGAAGACGGCAGTGTTATCTGCCACCGAGACGAATGATGACCGGAACTTCTCAATTTTTCGGGGAGAAAATTGGATGAGGTGTGTTCCAAACTATCTTGGCCAGCCATATTAGGGTAACAGCATACATTTGTTTCCCCTCGGGCATGAGTATAGCCTTACAACAGTGTGTTTCCTTTAGCCTTGTGACACACACTGAATTTGGCCGACTCCCAAGCCCTCCGACAACAAATGTATACTCTCATGGCAAGTCAATATGTGTATCCTGTCGAATATAAATGTTATCTTTTCGTCCCGACAAGAAAGATAACCTTTACCATGGAAACGCCATAACAGATTACACATTGATTCTAAAATGTTAAATAGATCAGAAGTCAGCGAAAATGTCAAACAGAAGGCTTGTTTAATCGGTAAATATGCTAATCTGACAAGTGGTTAAAGATAATGTGAAAGAATTACTTTATCCTGTATTGGTGATTAACCTCCACAGATATCACTTTATCAGATCATGATTCCAGCTTAATGAAATCAAAGTACGCTTGACCACACACAATATAGAGTAGTAGTAGTAGGCTTATTTTTCGGTGACATACGGTATTTTATGGCCAAAAGATTATATAAATTCGGAAGAATACTTCAAGCCTGATCGCCGATAGAAGTAATAAGCAATATCAAGTCGTTATGTCATGTGCTGTTAGGATCCTCATACGAACATTGGTCATATTAAATTGAACAAAATACTGGTTAGACGTTGTAATTTTAGAGATGACAACTCATTTTTCTTAATTTCCCCAATAACCGTGTATCATGTATACAAACGAACAATAATATTCGTACCTGCAAGTTAATGTTGGTGCATCACTTCAAGGAACTGAAGTATGTATGAGAAATCATGGGATTAGTACAATGGCTTTCCCTGACCTGGCTTTACAGCTTAACCTCAATATTGATGGACGTCATATTGCCAGACGCTCTGTCTGTAAGGATTCCTTAGATGCGTAACAAAACCCGCAGTGTTGATGAAAACATGCACCCGTGTTCATCGACCAACATCGAGCTTCCTTGTGTTAGTGATTGTTCAAGATCAATAGATTTGACAACTCTGTCACTTTAAATGTAACTTTGCAAACGTTCTCAGAATTAAAGATGAATTCAAGATAAATAATTATATGTGTCCGTAATATATGCACTTCCTTAGAATTTTGTCCTATTTTCAACATTATCTTGTGAAGAAAATGTCTCAAATGTTTCAATAAAAAACCCTTAAGTGATACAAAAATTACAATAATTTAATTCAAAGAAAATTAATCTTGTATTCCATCCGTAGTCATCAAATGGAATAAAATCACCTTCCATCGACAGCTTCACATAATACCTGTCGGCGGACAGCAGTAAAATCGCTGGTATCAAATCTCTTCCTCTTATTGGGCTCTTTCAACAATTTCATTAGTCCTCTTTTAAGACAATTATTTCAGACAAGAAAACAAATCATTCAACGCATCTTTTTACCCTGTTGATGAGAATTTTTAAAGAAATTTTCACAAAGGAGGTGATACTTTGGCAATCGATATTGGTTGTACATTATCCAGGAAATGAATTTCCAAAATACCAGCACCTACATTATAAAAGCTCTCAGTGATTTATTAATAGGTTTTTCTAAGGTGTGGGAAACTTGAAACAAGGAATAATTTTTTCTTCATCGCGAGATTAAATATTACGTTGTGCTAGTTGCTTGATATTTGGTTACTTCCCTTGCAGCTATCAAGAACACTTGTAAGTTGACCATTACAGGATCACAAGCCATTTGATCACCAACAAACATAATAATGGAAGTTGATGTAAACCGCGAATGTCACGTAACAAGTGATGATGTGAGCCCGGTGTGGTCACGCCATGAGTGTACCTAACACCTACTCTACTTAAATATTGATGGCATCATCGTAGTGATACATAGCATACAGCTTAATTATTAATGGAAATCTGATGAGTCTTTTGGTTATTTGTTCCTCATACACGGTGTTTCTTTATTCCTCAATATCCCTACACTTATCCACATTTATTATTTCTATTCAGCGTGGGATTATCTAAACGACATTTACACTGACAGTGTATTTCGTTACGGGATACGTCAAAAATATCATAAGTGAGCATTGCGAGTCCACGAGATCTTTGATGCATTATCGTCATGGTCTGGTGATCTGGCATATCACCACTTCCTAGCTGTCAGCGACACTCAGAATTTCTCTTAGGGTTTAGATATCCGCCAACTTTTGTCACAATGTTAACGATAGCGACTGGTTTGTTTGTGTCAACAAGGGCTCCTCTCGCTGTCACTCTTAGGATATGGGAAATTTCACGTCGGCAGACTTAAAGGTGAGCAGTGAGCAGCATGCAAACAAGTGTATTTTTATCCCGTGTTGTCATTCGGTATGGTAACAGAAATATTGTATAGGTTTTAACTGTTAGCCAGCGTCATCGGTACTGTACAGGCAGTGAACTCATTAAATCATGAGTAGTGTCACCTCACCAGACTGGATGGGTGACTCTCACAGATTTAGCAAGGGTCACCAAACTGTTTAAAAGTAGTTTGAAAAATGCTATCGAGGCCAGTTGATTCGTTAAAATTCAACTTAAGATAGGTCGGTGTTATCATGTTAAATAACAATCTGATCAGAAGCTATAACGATAGACATTACTTACTCAAATATCTGGTATCAAGTCTATCATAATATTTGTTCGGTTCATTGGAGAAGGCATTTTAAATTACATGAAAAGAAGTTAAAGGTTTATTTTGTTATGTACTTATCATTGTTTTCAGTCCATTTCAAGTTGCTTTGATGTTGCTTGTTTTCAATTTGACCCAAATTTTGTCTTGTACTTCACATTCTCAATTTTGGCCTGTCACCTTACTTTTCTTTTGCTGTAACATGACGCTGCTTGCCATACAGAAATACAATTTTCCTTTCGTTTAAAATTATCATTATAGTTGACTTTGAAAACGTCCCAGTTTGTCAATTCAAAAGTTAAAATAGTTCTGTCAAGACGTGTGGGAATACACCGGACGATATAAATTGAAGAAATAAGAGGTCCTTGTCTTGTCAAGAGAATCCTTTACTACTTTATTGTAATTTTCAGAAGGATTCTCAGCAGCAATTTGAAGCCGGGTCCTGGGAATATATAGTAATGATCAGTTATTTCAGTTTGCTCAAATGGCAGAAAAAACTGATGAAATGGCACTGACAATGGCTTCTGGGCGTAGGTGCAAACTGACGCATGAATGTCACACGGGATGGTACTAAGCATCACACAGATCTCAAGATTGTCTTTTTCAGACTTGTTTGTGTCTCTGTCAACACTAAGAGTACAACCGGGCTATGAAATATAATCGATGTTACCGATAACGTACATTACTAAAAAATATAATAAATTACTGCACCTAAAATTCGCCCTTAAATTTCATAACTGCTGCTTAACTTGTCCATCATATTTTGACATATTTGTAAAGCGTTAGATATGGTTATCTGCTGGAAATTGATGATACGCTTGTACGAGCGAAATCCTTTGTCAGGACGATGGCCAGTGCATTCTTTAAATAGTTGTTCATCGAAGCTACGACTTTTAAGCCCTCCGCAACATCAATGGGACGTTTCCATGGAAAAACGCCCAAATCTGCCTGCAAGGGAGGTTTTCCTTGACGATATTTAGAGAAGTTTCCATCCTGATTACAAATTGCCAACGCTCATCGACACAAAGTTCCAAATATACTGCCTTTTTTCTAGCCTTTCCCAAAATGACTACCCGAAAACCGTTATTTTCCTGGCGTAAAGCTGTAGGACGAGGCTCGCGGCAACACATAACTGCAGGCACGTCAGCGGCGACCTCTCAACTTTTGAACACAAAGTAAGATGATGACCCGCATCCACGCCCCTTGAACGACCACAGATATTATAGCTGAAGGTTTGCAATGTCATCAGCAGTCTGGTATTCCAGTTACATTAGACTTGTGATGTCCAGAAGACAAACGGTTGACATCGACATCGCGATGAATCACACAGACTGTGTTCAACTTCAGAAGTTGAAGTCATCGCTCACGTGACTGTAGCGATGTGCCAACAGTTTTACGCCAGAAAAATAACGGATTAAAGGTAGTCATGTCAGAAAAAGCTAGAAAAAAATTTTTGGTGAATTTTGTGCTGATTTCTGGTCGTAAGAGTCCCTAATAACCAAGCTATCAATGAGTGTTGGCAATTTGTAATTTGGATGGAAACTTTTCGAAATATTGTCGAATAAACTTGCGCAAAGGTTGCTTGCAGGCGAATTTTGAAGTTTGCCTTTGGAACTTCCCATAGCGGTGGTGGTGGGGTTAAACTTCGTGAAAGTCAAAATCAGCCCGTAAAAGGCGGAAATCTCGTCTGAAAACACTACAGCTATTGACCAACAGCTAATAGTATCCCTATATTACTATACATGTAATCCAGAGGCCGGGTTTGAAAAGCCTCAACATACTTACAGAGTCCCATAATCATCAATCAAATCGACTGCAACTTATAGGTGTTTGAAGTCATGAGCTCGATCACGCGGCGTTACTGGACCAGCTACTTTAGTCACCTCAAAGTTCAATCAATTAACTAAGACCCTTCTGTCCCTCGAAAAGGAAGATCAATCGTCACGCAGACCCCTTGTATACTAATGTCGTACACCCACCATCGTATACTTTGAAACTGCGCCATCGCAAGGTAAAACGTTTTATTGTACAAGGCAAGCAGACTGAGCACAGCTCTGACACAAGAAACTTGTAAACATAGACACAGCTTTGTCGTGACTTTTGACATAGACAGTAGAAGCGAGATGTCCATGCTTTTACTAGTAAGAGTAGCGCTAGATTATCAATTCCGCCTGATTTGTTTGAAAACACAAATACGGTTCAGCGTACGTGTTATCAAAGCTGCACACTATGCAACACTGAACACTCTACTCAGACTTCCAGGATTATGTTGGCTCCACACTGACATAATTGAGGATTTATTTGAAATTACATATTACCGAACAATGATTAGTTACTCATTAAATCACAGACAGACAACATCCAATGGTCAGTATCATTTTAGGTTTTACAGTCCGCATAGTTCAGTCTTGTCACATTCTTCTACCTAACCGACAAGCTGCTGATTAATCAGAAGCATCGGAATTGCATTCCAACGCCTGTCAACGTGTGTTCTGATTAAGAATATATATTCTCAGGTGATCTGATGGTTCGTATGCAGATTGAGCAAAACAAATCGTAATGGTGGGGAACATTTTATGCAATCCTATATGAACATAGTCTGCTGGAGTAAGCTCGGTGGCATACCACTACGAATTACTTTACACTACCAGCGGACTGAACAACTGAAAACATGTCTGTTGTTCCAAGACATCATGAAATGAAGTTATGGATGTAAACTCCAACAGACTCCGAATTGGTCGTTCGTATATATGGAGACTTCAACTTTATCAAAGTTTCCATAGTGTCCTACAAACATACGTAAAACTTTGATAAAACACCTGGACATTGATAAGTCACCGAACGAGCCTATTGTCTTGAGAGAACTATGACAAATACCCCCTGTGTATGGTTACACAGATAACAATGCTCACTAAATACAAACACATGGCTTCTCTATCTTTTCACTCCAAAAACAGATTGCGTGCAGATGTCAACGACCAAAGGTTAGATACATGCCATAACTTCACTTGCAAATGGAACCTTGAAGTTAATATCAACACATACTGGTTTTAAGTTACACCTTGCAAATGTTTTATTCGGTTTTCGAAATTTTAGACAATGACGAGGTAGGTATGGTTCGTGACTAAATGAACATATCTGTACAATTAAAAATAGACATATCAAAATCAAAGAATAACGCCACTCCGGTAACTACAGCAAATTCATGTATATTATAAAGTGTAGCATAATTCAGGTATCTGTATACAATGTATTTTGTCGGATTCATATCAGACTGCATGAATGCTAACTCTCTCAATTATCTTTTTGCTGAAATTAACCGTATCTAAAGAAAGCACAGTGCATAATATCCGTATTTGGAAGAAATAAAAAATCTGTAGTTACCATGAATAGCATCGATGTCGTGAAAACATGATATACTGTCTCGTTAAAGCGAGAAATAAGTTTTATTTACAATATCACTGTAGCAATATAATATAGTACTATCTTGTTATAACGATATGTTTTTAAATTCTTGATCGAAAGTGGCCTTTTCATGACCGAGCTCTCTAATTATTTAGGTGTAATATAAACTAATAAGCTGCCTCGATTGACGTCTACGATTTACTGGGCATAAAGGGTATTATCGTAAATGTATTATCCCAAATATATTATTCCATGGAATAAATCTGTCACTCTCTTATACTTTTGGGATTCATTTCTACGTCGTTAGAAGTGGCATCGTTTACAATTGACTCATCACGTACTTTTGTGTGACCTTTGACTTTTTTACACAAGATCAGAATACCTGCCGCCAAAAATGACAGACCTACACAGGTTGCTACGATTATGAGGACGATTTCCCATGATTTAAGACCACTCGAAATTATGTCATTATAAGCCTCTGTTGTCACACTTGGTTGCGTAGATGGTGGGATTTCAGTGGTGGTTTCATCTGGAGCTGCATAGACGATGGTAGTTTGCGCAATAAACGACGGCTGGCCAGTATTCCCTACGCCATCCACAGCTCGGATGGCGAAATAGTATGTGACACCTACACCACTAGATGGCAGTCTTACAGTTACAATCTCTCTTTGACCACTTGGAAGAGGATCCGTTAAATTTCCCTCCGTCAGATTGTCGTTGCTGAGCTGCGAGCAGTTGTCAAAACGATATGCCATATTTTCGAACTGCGTGTCGTAGCGGAGGTCACTTACAGATGCTGCAATTAAAGCGAATATTTTAAAGAAATCAGAACGACGGAAAACTCTAAGAGGTCAGCCTGTTGTTCTGTTGTATTCACTGAAGTTGATCTACATGCATAGATAGTCATAGCTCAGTTTCAATTACGATATCACAGAACACGAATGAAAGCATTGCCGGCTGGACTGTGGTTCAAGTAACCATAATCAAAGTATCCTTTATGGTTTCAAGGTAGTGTTAAGAGTGCTTTCTGACAACGTGGAATTTTTGCATGAAGTTACAGCAGAAAAAATAGAAATATCCCTACAGCTCATCGGAGACTCTGCCTTGTCGTGCATGTGACACAAAATGATTGTCCCTTGCCGAGGTGAGTTCACTTCGTTATGAGCAAACTAATAGGATATTTTTGGATCACAGTCCTGGGCCGAGGTTGGATACTTAATTCCCGATATAAAAAGCGAATTAATTCCTTCTTTTGAAATGCTGGACGTACATGTAACTTTTACATGTACGTCACTTATATTATGTGTACTTTATATGAATATCAAAATTCAATGACAAAATAACTTTCTTGGTGACATTTACTTGTGCCAATGTCATAGTTGTCGCCTGTTGCCGTCCACGTCAGTGTAACCGTGGCATTGTCCACGGATGTTGCAATCACTTGCAGGTCGGAGATTCGTGATGGGGGGAATGGGTCATCATCCGGGTCACTCCAATCAACGTAAGTGACACCGTCATCTACTTGTATTACACCACCAGAAGCTACTCTGTTAAAAGCCCCAACAGGGGTGCCTTCCTTCTTCTCAGGTATTACAGCTGTAATTTTCAACACAATTTGAAATGTCAAACTTCATCAACCGACAAGGAGTATGTCTTAATGGATAGGTTCCGGGGTTTTTTAGTCAGGAACGATTACGTGTAGATCTAATATGAGGTGCATAAGCACTTCAATTATATTCACAGAGTTCCCATCATTTGTTCTCAACATTTTACAAATTTCCATATAAAGCTATTTTAAGCAATTATCGGGCACGGCACTAAAACGAGCAAGAGTTGAAAGATATATAATAGTAATACAGGGCAGTCATTACAGACATGTGCACCGAGAACAGTATTTGAAGGTATCAGCAATGGCCAATATTTGCAATATTGTTGAGAATCCTATCTCATCGTTTGAGAATCCAACAATATACTAGTATTTTTGTTTTCCTGTTAATAAATGCAATATCACAAGCGTCTTTGAAACAAACTTGTCACACTAGACATTTTATATAAAGCATTACTCACAGTAATTCCTTGGCAAGGCACCTAGGCCAGCACCTGTAAACCTGGACTCAGCTCTGCCATCAGTAACATTTGCTGTCACTTTAACATTGTAACGACAGGCAGTTGAACAAGTAGCGTCGACAAAGTCAATGAAATAAGCCGAATAGACTCCATCATCCTTTGTGACGTCAGCACCTGTGGTAAAGAGATAAAAATCTATCAATCTTTCGGACTGTTGCGTCATTCCCTACGGTACGACGTTTATTGAGAACGTGATTGATATACGTAATTCTGAAACCTTAACTGTAGAAATAGAATGAGTTACGCATAAAATTAAATATATATGAATTAAAATAAAATTCTATTCATATATTAATATTAAAGTTTCAGTTACAAGTGAATTGTAATGGAACACATCTAGTACAACGAGGAAGCGTGCGTTACCGAAAAATACTTTGAATTTTGAGGTCTCTCAAAATTTATTAATAAATTAGATTAAAAAGTGCATTATAAATATAGATCCCCGTATTTTGTGAATAACCTTCTTATTATACAACTTTTCAGTCGAATCATATAGCTAAAGTCATAAGTGTGGCGTTTTCAGAGGCGTTTTCAAAGTGCCCTATCGTACTCAGCTAACTCAGGCAGACTAAGAATGCGTCCAGCGCATCCGCTCATTCAACTGTTGCAATGGTATGATGATGAGCACGATTTCAGGGTCAGAGAATAAGTATGCTATACACTTGCAACCTGTGAAATGATATAACAGACAACGTGAACTACCACGGTGAAATTGTATTTAATTTTTGCGATGGTGGGTGCAAAGTCTTGTCCAGAGGAGATGTCCGAGTCGTCTGCAACGTCGGTCGTCTGTTGTACAGACACTGAAACAATACTTCATATCGGCTTCATATAATATTATGTAAGAGCGGTTAAGGTTCCAAGACAAGAAATTGACCTTTTTAAGCTAACAATTCTCTAGTGGTTAATAAGCTCAGAACCCCCGTAAATTATATATATTCGGAAAGCCTAGATATAGGGGAACATTTTGGGTACCATAGTGTCACCATTGTTTACATAACTATCACGTGACAGGTAATTTGCATAACCTTTCAAAAATCGGTTTTCCCTATGTTTTGTTTCAATGCTTTGAGATATGTGGCTGAAATTCGTGTGAGTGCAAGCTGTCCTAAGGATCTTCCAAAATATGTCTCAGAATTTTTTTAAACCTTCTTAAACAATTTTTATGCCAGAAAAACTTGCAGAGCGGTGAATTTAACCCTAGTTGATTTCTTTAAAATTGTGCAAAAAAAACTAAGCAAGATATAAAAATCTGAGACACACTTTGGAAGAGCGTTGTGACAGCTTGCATTCCAGCAAGTTTGAGTCAGATATTTTGAAGTATTGAGACAAAACATAGGGAAAACCGATTTTTGAAAGATTATGCAAATTACCTGTCACGTGATAGTCATGTAAACAATGGTGACACTGTGGTTACCAAAATGTTTCCCTATATCTAGGCTTTCAGAAAATGTATAATTTACGGGGGTTCTGAGCTTATTAACCACAAGAGAATTGTTAGATTAAAAAGGTCGATTTCTTGTCTGGAACCTTAAAAGTACATGCATATCGTAAATTGGGCAAATCTCGTGAGGTATGTCCGTTCCCTTAGTGGTCTATTGCTTAACCTCGAAAAGTAAGAATTCGATATCAAAAATATTCAGGCATTGCAGTCTCAAGACCTCACCTAGTCCTGTATCGAATAGTTGTAACTCCACATTACTGTGAGGACTTGGTCTTTCTATCGTTGCAATAACTTCAGCGTTGAGCACAGGACTGTAACCTTGGTTTAGATCAGCGTAGATAAGTACTTTTGGCGGAGATTCACTAATGGTATTTATACTCGGTGTGGAAGTTAGTCTGATAGGACTGGCTGATGAATCTGCGGCTTTCGATGAAATGTATATCTGTACTGCCTGGCGTGCACTGTCTGTATTTTGAATATCATACTCCCAGGTCCCTGGCTGTTTCAATGGTAAAAGGATATGATTTCAACAATAAGCACAAAGAGGCATTTATTCAGGCATACGTAAGTACTAAGACGCACACACTTTCAAAAATGTGCAAAAATAACCATTAAAGGTATACTGTCACCTGTTCCAATTGTGCCACAGTTACCATGGAAAGAGAAAATCTAACCAATCACAGATTTTAAGCGGGTGGCCGCTTTTAAAAACAGCACCCTCACATGGGCATTTTGAATACCAAGGAACGCCCCTTTGACCATATATGGGCATATTTAGATTACAGGTGACTGTATAACCTTAATATCTGTGTGTGTGCCATCACTGTCATTGTCATTTTGTTTCGGGCCAGTGATTGCGCATGGAACTTGTGGGTTTTGTAAGGTGTCAACATTATTGGCGTCCCTCACCTCTGCTATACCGTCCACTTTGATGATGATGGAGCGACCAGGAATATCACTGTAATATTGGCTGTCACTGCTATCGATTATTGTTCCATCAGGTTTGGTCACTGACACGACGATTGCTGCCTTTCCAAATTCCCAGAAGAATGAAAACGTCGTATCTCTTCCAATGCTTGAGTCAATGTACGCAATATTAATATACGCAGCACTCCCTTCAATGTTCTCAGCAGTGCTTGTAAGCTGAAATACATAAAACATACCACGCAATATACGTGATAATGTCATGTATATATCTCCTTTAAGTCTTTAGAGGAACACCCTAACGCTGCACAGAATGGGTTTATATTTCTGTATTGCATGAAATAGCCAAAATACCAGCAGCAATGTCATAGCCAGAATGTGTGAACCAAATACTTTATTGAACAGACATGTCAGTTGAAAGACGGAAGAACATAATGCTGAAAACATGTCAAACGTTACGGTTACGGACCTGAGACATGAAGCAAATGTGTGCCACAATAATGCTATTAAAAGAGGAATCATAAATATAACCAATTAGAAAACATAGGAAGATTTTACTCATTAGAGACAAATCTACCGGCGGGCCTTACCAGAGCCGTGCTTACCTGGACGAGAGCATCTTGACCGGAACTTATCCTATCCGTAACCGAAGTAGTAAAACAGTCGTGTACAGCTGTAGATTGGTCGCTCTCTGAGTACCAACAAGCTTGTCCACCAGTGTCATCGGATAATTGAACTAACTTAGGATCCGCAGCATCACTGAATGCAAGGGTGTCTACAATCACTTGTTTTGTCACTAATTCGTCAGTAACGTCCCCTATCCGGGGTGCCATTGTTTCTTTGCCATCTGTGGTCAGAAAAATAATACCCCCAGCAGCATCTCCGAACTGACTAGTTTCGAGAACCTGACAAAATGAGAAATTCATGAAAAAGGTCTGTTTAGAGAACAATGTGAACGAATATTGTAATGTTGTTCATTTAAAACTAAAGGTGTGGAAAGACAGAAAATTTGGTGGTGAAACTGTTCACCCAGACTGAAAGATCCGTCGCTCAAGGACGCTCACTGCACTCCGGGGGGGTGGGGGTGGGTTGGGGATGGTATAGAGAGCCCTCATGCGACGGATCTTCCAGTCTACTAAATATGCTGTTACTCCCAGAGTGCAAAGATATTGGAAGTAAAGGCGTCACAAATGCGCCCATTCAAAAAAACAGTTTACCTCTATCCCTTTCAGTAATCCGCATCCAATACACGTCTTTTGCGCCAGAGTTGTCGGTATCATATTTGTCAGATCCTGTCGACTTTGCTCATCAACAAGCTGTGTCAGAGGGGCAATTACATTCGCGCCATTATTGAATTCAACGATACCAACCCAGCTGTTGTTTGGAAGAGTAAAACTGATGTAAGAAGCCGCAGCCTGGCGTTGTTTTTCTACCCTTGAATTCTGTAATAACGAAAAGGACATCGTGCAATAAGGAAGTGATGTCGCATTCGTGTATGTAGTCCTTTGTCCAATAATTAAGAAACACAAACGCAAAGGCAAGTTTATCCTACGGTGGTTGTACGCACCTCTTCGGTTTTGGAATTATGCCAACCTCTCCTGCTCATCAGTTGCAGCTATGTATCTTACAATTTGTCTAAACGATATTAAGTTCGCCAAAGAATTTTTCATATCATTTCGTAACATTTTTGCATGGAAATTCATCTGTGTTGGTAGCCAAGTACAGTCAATTCAACTTTTGATCTCAACACGCTAGATTTTAGTCACTGAAATTTTCGGTTGCAGCACTACAACCTTCTTTAGCAGCTCTACAACATCTGAGGTTTCCAATCATATCCACATTGAATCACCAGACCACTCTGTGGACTTGGAAAATGTAGGAATTCTTGATAGGGATCCCCGATACTTCGAAAGGGGTGTCAAGGAGGCGATATATATCCGAGTTAACCAGCCAGCCCTTAATAGAGACAGTGGAAGGTATAAATTACCAAAAGTCTATGACGTGATTTTGATGTCACGTGTCCGAAAGGTCACGACATTGAGGTCGGATTATTCTGCTGACGTAGGTTGTTGTGCTGCAACCGAAAATTTCAGTGACTAAAATCTAGCGTGTTTAGATCAAAAGTTAAATTGACTGTCATTTTGTAACATTTGACTGTTGCGAGGCTCGACAAACTATGGTATTTAAATGCATTGTCTAGTTAGTATAAATCACATACGGTATCCCGCAAAAAATTTCAACAAATCAAGTCAAAATTCATTCGAATGACAATTAAACGAAACTTACAGAATTCATACTGTTTGAGAGATCCAAGACCAACACTGATCGAAATTCTGCTTCTTGAACAACTCTAAATGCTGGTTGAGTGTCCATGTTAGCTTGTGGTGCATTTACAGAGTAAAAATCTGCTGAAGAATTCATTACATCCCACGCACTCCTGTAAGCACATTGCTTGTTTTGTTTATTCAGAGACATAGTACTGTGTCTCGATTCCGAATCTCCGTTCGGGTCATCATGACAGAAGTTGAGCACCTGCAGAAGGATAAAAAATACTGCAAACTAGACAAGTCATCGTTGATGACACAGTCTTACTTGTTAATGGGTACTTTAATTACAAATCCTCGGAGAGGATAGAGTCCTCTTTATTAATTAGGTCTGTGATTAAAAATACTACCATACAGATGGGCCTTAGTGGTTGAGAATGTTTCATGGTGGTGAAAACATAAAACCAATGTAGGCCGCCATCCTCATTAAATGAGTCAATTAGTAATTAATCGACAGGATGTTGCCAAACATTTTTGCATCCTATCATAACACTGATAGATTATTGCCGGTACCATATTTCATAAAGTTTGATGCAGTGCTTCTGGACATTCACCCTAAAAACAAAAATTCATCATGTAAATGCAAATTAGCAATTAATTTAAACGATACTGCTAAGTGTCATTGCATTGTATTTACAACACTATGAGATAAACATCTGTACCAAGTTTCATCAAATTTTATGAAGTATTTCTTGACGTATCAGCCTAATTATAAAAATTCAATAATTCACATGATACTGCTACATAATGAAACAAATTGATGTGCATATATATCATGTAGGTCAATGTCCTTGTACCAACTTTGAATGATATTAGTGGAAATATGTCTGAGTTATGGCTCTGTACATGAAAAAAACGTAACTAAATGGCCACCAGGCAGCCATATTGCATTGGATTGTGAAACCAATTGAAATGCATATCTATTACATAATATGACAATACATCAATGTCATTGTATCAACTTTGAATAAAATCGGTTGATACATGTCTGCATTATGGCTGCAGACATGAAAAACTCGTAACATAATGGCCGCCACGCAGCCATTGTATTTGATCTCACCGTAAAAAAAATCGAAGTGCATATGTATGACATATGTCAATGTCCTTGTACCAGTTTGGATAAAATCAGTTTAAATGTGCCTAACTTATGGCTCTTGACATGAAAAAATCGTAGCAAAATGGCCGCATGGCGGCCATGTTGGATCGTATCACAAAACAAATTGACGTGCATATGTATGACAAAGGTTGATGTCCTTGTACCAACTTTCAATAAAATCGGTTGAGATGTGCCTGAGTTATGGCTCCGTACATGAAAAAATCGTAACAAAATGGCCGCCATGCGGCCATATTGGATCGTATCACAAAACAAATTGACGTGCATATGTATGACATAAGCACGGTCCCTCCACATAAGGAGTATTCCTTGTACCAAGTTTGAATGAAATCGCTTTAGGCATCTCTGAGATATCTGCGTGAACGGACGGGCGGACACACGCAAGGACATGACCAAACCTGTAGTCCCCCGAACGGTGTCCGTGGGGACTGAAAATGCAAACACGCTCTGGTCTCCATATTACGTTCGTGACTGATTTTAAGGTGCATAGTCACCGACCAAAGAAGGCTATCTTCCATCATCTCCGCTTCCATCATCTCATCATCTGTAAAGGGATTATCGTCGTCTACATATTGGAGATAACACTTACGGTGTCAAGATAGTTTGCGTACATGTAGGATCCAGTACCAACGTTAACGCCATCTGGGAAAAACCTACAACCAGGACCTGGCAATACTCCAGAATCAGGATCAAGATTGCAGAACCTTCCTCTATCAATATCATAAGACACACCAGTGATTGATTCAGAACATCTGCTTGGTTCTACGCGACCGTTGGTATCAAGGTAAAAATGTTCATCTTCTTCGATTGGGTATTCGTCAAAGAGGCCCCATTGTAAATGACCCCATTCGTGGACGACAACTTTACCTGTCGGGGAAGAGCGTATTATATTGGTTATTCTTTAAACAGCTCTAATAGTAAAAATTTTATTTTCATCCCTAGTATTATTTCACATGAAATTTTATCATGATTTTTGTGTTTTTGCCTTTCCTTTACATGCCTGTCTTTGCTCGTGCTTACGTGATTCATACAAAGAGCTACTCGAGCTACAGTCAATAACGCACGTATATTACCTATCGTAGCATTGCTGAGTCTGCAAGAGACATGTCATGATTTCCCTGGCCGTAACGAGGGAAATGATGCTGTATTTCTGCTAATGCATGGCCCCTCGGAGTAATGAGAGGGCGTTGTAACCTGCATGTAATAGGTGGTCAGTATCATTATTGCGTATATCACACAAACCTGAGTTACATAACAAAGTCAAGGACAATATTATTCGTTACCAGAATCACCCCAGTATTTTACTGCGTATTCTCTGTCTGTTATCCATCTTGGTGTTAAATGTATGTATTCTGCCTTCTGTCCACACCCATAGGGCTGTTTCGTGTACGGACTATCACCGTAATCTGGATTTGCTTCGTCCACAATAACATTTGCTATGTCGTATCTTTCCGTGTTTGCCCGCTCAGATGTTATGTTACGGCTCCAAGTCTTAGGTATCAGGATGGTGACGTCACTGAAGCTCGCTCGCTGATTGGTGGCTTCGTACAATCGTGCCGACGCATCAGAAAATATATCCTGAACAGGAAAATTTGTTGGTTGGTGGCATTCGTGATCGATCGCACACACGCAACTTGTAAGAAATTTTTGTTCATTGCGTCAAAGGATTATCATCACTCTCTCAGGATATTCAATTAACGAGCTATGTTCCATATATGATGGCGAAAAAACGAATCTGCAATGAATAGTTAGCGTCTATATATATATCTGTTGTAATATTGAAAAAAGTAACTTAACTTCAATAACTTATGGAGCTTTCAGTAATTACAGGGAGAGTTTGGCCTTGGGGAATTTCGCGCACACCACTATTCATGGTGTCTATGATGAAATTATCAATAGTTTTTCCAATACAAAAATAGGTAAATCTTTACATTTGTGTACTCTTGATTATTGATATAAATTTTCTTGATTATACTAGAGTGGTTACAAGTCAATGGTTGTGCAAGAAATTTGATTTTGGAAATTCACTGAAATGTCGATTCAATATGCATTGCGGTCTATGATGAAACTGTGAATGTTTTTTTTGTTAGTACAAAATTAGATTAATCTGTGCATATATGTATGCTTGATTATTGATATTAATTTTCTTGATTAGACTAGAGTGGTCTATGGTTGTGCAACACATTTGATTTTGGAATTTAACTGTAATGTCGATTCACTATGCATTGTGGTCTATGATGAAACTATGATTTTTTGAGCGGTCTATAATGTGCATGTATTTTGTTGGTGATTTGCTATTCAGGAAATATCACATGGACAATCAAAGTTTTGGCCATAAAATCAGCTTCTGTCGTAAGTGACCCTCCCCCCAAGATAGATTCATAAAAAGTGACCCTCCCCCTTGAATTGTTTTCTAAAAAGTGACCCTGCCCCCAATTTTTCCGGCCCAGCCCCCTATAATTACTGAAGGCTCCCTTATTTATATTTGTAAAGTTTGTCAAACCTTCTGACTACCGTTATTTAATCAGTCTGAAGATCCTTTCTATCAGCTTCTATAGTTTTTGATATTTTTATTTTGGTGTTATGCGTACTAATTAGACGTGTACACCAACAAGTAAAACTTTCCATTTCAAAATCTGATGGATTCCTTGAGGGCGCCCCTCACGCAGTACAGCTGTATACAGCTGTAGCATGGAAGTATAATACTTCCATGGACGTAGCAATCGATCTTGCCAGTAAAACTGTCTCCCACCCTCAATCACATTAATATTTGCTCAACTAATCTAGAGACACACACACAGAATGTCTTTCAAATATGAATCACGAAGAAAGATACTTAGAAAATTAATTGCATGAGGCAGTAAGAATAAGTAGTTAGTATCGCTGCTCAAGTGCAATCACTGGACGCCATATTTGCTCTGGCCCATTCCAAATTCTGGTACAGGTGTCAAAGTCCTCACTGTGTTAGGCCTTTTTTAAATGACATTTTAAATTCAACCCTAGATTATCAAAGCTTACAGTATTTGTACGTGCCTCTATCTCCACCTACAAACTAATGTTTATCACTAACAGAATTAAGCATCTCCCTACTGATTAAATACAACTTTCCTTTACTGATATACCTTCAACAAAGTGGTACAACTCAAAACAATGCTTGAATCTCATCAGAATATAAGTACATCAGCCAATCGGAAAACTGGACATAGGCCGATGGGAAAACTGGACATAAGCCAATCGGAAAACTGGACATAAGCCAGTGAAAAACGTCAAGCTAATTACAACATATTTCAAAATAGCCACTCATTCAGTTCAATTTTTAACGTACTATTTCAATTGTTAGCACAGATATAGCATAAGATTTTGGCCTGTGTCTGGAAAATTCAAAATTTAAGGTTTAAAGAAGACACAATATTAGAGTGACATTGCCTCAGCGGTAGTGTAATGCTGTTAGAAGTACATTAGAAAGTGTATTGTGTCTGCACTAATTGATGTTTATTTTAGTGTGTCTTGGTCTGAAAATTTATGTTTCATAAAGTTGACCTAACTGCAAATAATATCATATGACTGGCCTTTATTTTGAAAATAATTAAAATAAAATAGAAGAACATATTGGAGTCACAGTCTGAGAGTGGCATTGTTATGCTCTGATATTGGCCTGATGTGTCTGCATAAATGTTTATAGGGAGGGGTGCTGGCCTGGGTGGAAGTTATCCAGTTTGGGCTCAGAGATGACATTTATCTTGTCAAGGCATATCTTTAGGGCTGTGTGAATGCATGTTTTATTCCATTGGAGCAGATTTGAGTCTTGTGGCTGGAATAAGGTTTAGAGAAGACACAATATTAGAGTGACATTGCCTCAGCGGTAGTGTAATGCTGTTAGAAGTACATTAGAAAGTGTATTGCGTCTGCACTAATTGATGTTTATTTTTGTATGTCTTGGTCTGAAAATTTATGTTTCATAAAGTTGACCTAACTGCAAATAATATCATATGACTCAGGCCTTTATTTTGAAAATAATTAAAACAAGGCAGTATTGCTGAAGGCAATGAGTACTTGGGCCGTGATAGAGTAATTTTGAGGACAATATATACTACTATTCAAATATGGTCTTGAATTTCCTCCTGTCAATGAGGCATTTGATTAACTGGTTATTAAACGAAGCAATGGCATGACAACGGCAAAATATGTCTAGCAACTTTTGTGGAGTTTGAGGCAGGGGTTCTTTATTTATAGTGGAAATTGCTTAAACTCCTTAAATATTCAAATTACAGCAAATTTCTTTTGTTCTCGATGGTTGATGTCTAATATTTAGATGGGCATATTTAGATTTCTACCCTATAGTTATCCCTATATACCAAAAATCGGACATCCAGCTCTATTGGCTTGCTCAGAATTAGATATGCGCATAATTAATGAGGTACAATATGTGGTGTCATAAGGTGTCCCCATCATACCAAATATGAAGGGTGTAGCACTTGTGGTTACTGAGTTGTGGACAAATATATCTATTTGAGGTCAAAGGTCATTGAGGTCACGTGACATTTTGTCAAAATAATTGTATTGCTAAGTATTCCTATATACCAGAAATCAGACCTCTAGCTCTATTGGCTCGCTCGCTTGAAAACAATCTCATACTGTGTATGGGCAGCTGGATGCTTGACTTCCCAGAAAGGCGAGCTGTCACGTTCAAGCTCAGGATTATTTGTCGATCAAATTTCAGTAAATTTACCTTACCTAGATGAAATTTTGTCTATAGGCTGAAATTTCGCCGAATTTTGACGAAATTGCATCGATTTTTCAGGTTCATATCCGACATTTTTGAGTTTTGAGTGCAGACAGAAATAAGTTTTGAGGCAACATGGCTGCGACCCCATGTTGACCCCGGTATCTGCTAAAGTGCGGGTTGCGGGCTGCGGGTTTTTAGAATTATGGCTAGATTTCTAATATATGTAATATGGCATTTAGTATATAAGAAATAAAACCTTTAGAATGTGTCTATTATCAATAATGATGATCAGGTCTATCGTACAGTATCCCTTTTCCTGCGAAGTCCATATTTCACCATCAGGTCAAGATGGTTAAAATTAATGAAACACTACTATATGGTGTATTTTAACGTAATACTGTATATTTGAAGGCTGTTGAAAACATGCAATGCTGTAAACTTGATTTTTTGGACTAAAGATGCTATAACAGACCAAACCAAATGGGTGAAAATACGTCATGTTTCTGAAAAAATCAAAATCTGCTAAACTAAAAGCGGCGATTCCGAGGACCAATTTATTTATTCCGAGCTGCCTGGCCATTACAAATAATTAGGGATCTGAATCACTTTTCTTTCTTGCCATGGATGTGAGTGAGAAATATACGTAATACCAGACTGACAAAAAAAAATCGCGCCTCGGAAATGTCGCCACTTATCGCGGAATGAAAATTGTTACATTTCTAGTATCAGGCCATAGGAAGTAAATTCTCTGTAATGCATCCATTCACAATTCGGTTCCAGGCAACTCATACAGAAAATTAAACCAGTGTTGCCGCCAGGACGCGCCCTTGCGACAATGTCCCCTAAACGAGACCCGTTGTCCCGCATTCTTGCGTCCTGCGGGTCACCTCGGGCGCACTTTTGAGCCACTGTGTGACGGTGTCGTCTGCAAGTAATCTGACACTGACGGCGAACTTTGTTTTGCATGTTTGTTTTGAGGCTTTTATTTACGTATTTCAGAGCTAATTAAAACCGTACACTTGATATTACAATTTGTTTTGATTTGTAGTCCGACAGAGCTCTGATTGGCGGCAGATACCGCAAACTGCTACAATTACTTCTGCAAAATTCAATCGTAGTCCGGCCGCTTGACATTTGTTTTGTGAAACAAATAAGTTGCAAAATGATACAAATTTGATTGACGACTGATGCATTTTCGTTTTGTTCGCGGAAAATTCCATTCTATTGCCATGCATCGACAGTTGAACGGCATTTCGGTAGGCAAGTTCAATATGGCAGGACGTCAAAAGCGAATTACATCATTTTTTAAGAGTCTAACTCGGAGTTTGTCAACCGATCGCGATCACAATGACGATCTAACACCGTCTGTTGCCCAGGGTGATGACTCACACTTGACGCGATCTGATTGTAACACATGACACAGTGCGATCCACCAGAGTCGAAGAAAAAGAAAACCACGGAACGAAAGTTTCAACAGAGTTGGAGGAAAACTGAAAAGTATCCTAACTGGTTGGAATACAAGAGTGAAAAGAAACAGACACATTGCAAGATTTGTCGTGAAACTGGCAAGCAAAATACGTTAACTGAACAGTCTGGATGTGAAAATTTCCGTACAACAACATTAGACCGCCATATGCGCGGTAGTGATCACTTGCAATCAATTGAAGAAGTCGCCTTGCATAGAAGTTCGACATCGCCGTCAATCGAGCTCTGTCAGAAAATGATCAAGGGACTATATCGGCCATGCAGTCGCTTTATTATTGGTTGGTAAAGGAGGACATTGAATATGAATCACTTCTTGAAATTCCAGAAATTGCAAGGCGTTCAAACTGTGGATATGTTGCGGATCGGACAGAATTAATGCAAGTTACACCTCCCGACAAACTGCCAGCAGTGCCCAAGAGATGCAGGATGCCAACGGAAAAGTGATTGCTAATGTTGTCCCAAAAATATACAAAATGTCCCCAAAAATAGACAGTAGCGGGACACAGTGTCCCCTGGTTTAAAAATCCTGGCTGCAACACTGATTAAACAATGCCTAGTTAAATGCAATGCATAAGGAAAGATTTGACTTAAAAAAGCGTAGAAGTGATGTGTATTGTAAATGCCGTGTATTTTTCATGAAATCTTTAAAAAGAAAAAGACGTACAACAAAGGACTTAGTTTACTTTGCCGTTTCGGTTCAAGCGAGGTCGCGACCTCAGAGAACGACATTCTGCTAACATTTTACGCGAGAATTTCAGTGGTAAAAACACGCCGGTGCGTTGCCTTATTTTCAGGAATCGATCTAATTGGAATATTTTGGATGAGTTTGTGTTCTGCAGCTCTCAACAATTTATCTCCTAATATCATGAACGTATGACTTGCACCTGCAGTATGATAGTCGCTCCATGCCGGTATGCCCCCTTCAAGCATTTGATCCAGCGTGACTTTGAAAAGTTTCCTAGGACTATAATCGTGTTCACCACAATAAAATTATTTGAAACGGCGTTGAAAACGATTTTGAAAATTGTGCTTTTATCGGCGGTTGAACTAATCTGAAGTGTGAGAAGGGCGAAAATGATATCAAAAAACACACATTTTTTCATGCCCGCAACCCGCAACCCGCAAAATAGCGCATCCGGTTGACCCTGCCTAGCCCTGCGTATACGATGCTATGTGCTACAGCTAACACGCATCGTACGCAGGGCTAGCCAGAGAGTTGCCGACATCGACGGTTATTTACGAGAAGTGAATAAAAGACTGTCATTTTTGGAAGCGATCGAGTAGCTGAGGTAGGCTGGGATACGACTTGGGCCCAAGAACGCTGAATTTCGGCAGTAATTTGGCTTTTTACGTGAAGTCCCAAAATGGATTTGAAGTCACCGACCCTACGTACGGGTCTTTGCAGGGCTGTGGTGGGCGGGGCGATTAGCTGTAGCGGAACACACAGCATCGTACGCAGGGCTAGTTGACCCCAAGTGAAAATGTGTTCGCGATCAAATCTTCCTATATTTTTTCAGAATTTTCGACAAAATCATTGCTTCTTAAATCTTTTGTAAAATATAAAATACTAAATAAAATGCGATGTGCCATGTCTCCAGATTTCTAAAACACATATTTCGTTGACCGTTCGACGGAATACTCATTTCGCAAACTTGTGACGCAGTTGAAATTCAATACTGACCGCCAAATAATCTTAAGGAGACGAGATCATTCTAGACCCCGGTTCTAGACATCCTCCAAATTATCCAACCATTCGCGTTAGAGTTCAGCTCGCTTAGAGTATCATAACATTCTTCGGCCTTCGTTTAGATCGACCCTAATCTCTCCCATTTAGGAAATAAATACACAAGCTACCTCGACAAAACTTCGTGCACCATCCAGGACCAAACGCACAACAAATCTGTCTTGACGTCATCATCTCCTTACATGGTAATCGGCATACCGTATTTTTTAGCAAAGGAGACACAGAATACGTCGGAGTATTCAGTTTCAAAACGTATTACATTGTGTGATGTTGTCAAAAAAAGGTAATGTTACTGCAGTGGTATAAATTACAAAACACAAAAGTTCAAATCAGTTTATTTTGGACTGGCTTTACCCAACATTTCATATTGTTTCTTATGCCAGATTTGACCACGTACTTACTGGCGACCCCTTTACATGCAAATTTTGTGTCAAATGGTGTGTTCTCCTGGAAAAACAAACGTACGATTTCTATATGAAGGAGGCGAAATTTGCCCTCAAAACTCGAAACCACCCCTTTATGGGGTGTACCTAGCTATTTTGAACGAGCTTCTCGAATCTGCAGCTCTATTTCGAAATGATGGTCTGGTTTTCTCAGCTCAAGGATAAGTGTTCTCCATCGCTGTGGGCATTACTATTCTCAAATGGGGGTACAGTTTCCAGTCGTAATGTTTTTCATTGTGTCCGGGATATAAAACCTTTCCTTTTCAAACTTTCACTTTGATTAACACTAGTCCACATCTTGTCAGTGATTAAACATGTTTCAAGTTTAAATGTTAAATTCTGGTCTCGAGCCCTCCTGTTCGACCAAACTGAAATTACCCCTCCCACTTTGGCTCGTCCAGTGGGTGTAGCAAGGGTCGTGCCATCGCTTAGGAAACGGAGGGTGCATTAATTGTTGCATTTCGATGCACATTTTGATTATATTCAGAAGATTTTGTGGCAAAAACTCAGATAGAGAAGCATTTATATTCACATCTCACTTATTCATGACTGGCTGAGAGCAGCACTTCCATTAAGTTAGCATCATTACACCATTTATTATGCCAAGAAAGATGAAGCCAAGACATTTTGCCCTCCCTGGTCTCAGCAAGAAATGGTTATACCTTACAGAGTTTTTTCCCACGGAATGAAAACAAATGTACTTGGGCTGAGGCCCAAGTACAATAAAATAGAAGAACATATTGGAGTCACAGTCTGAGAGTGGCATTGTTATGCTCTGATATTAGCATAAGATTTTGGCCTGTGTCTGGAAAATTCAAAATTTAAGATTTAAAGAAGGCACAATATTAGAGTGACATTGCCTCAGCGGTAGTGTAATTAGAAAGTACATTAGAAAGTGTATTGCGTCTGCACTAATTGATGTTTATTTTTGTATGTCTTGGTCTGAAAATTTATGTTTCATAAAGTTGACCTATAACTGCAAATAATATCATATGACTCAGGCCTTTATTTTGAAAATAATTAAAATAAAATAGAAGAACATATTGCAGTCACAGTCTGTGAGTGGCATTGTTATGCTATATCTGTTGTAATATTGAAAAAAGTAACTTAACTTCAATAACTTATGGAGCTTTCAGTAATTACAGGGAGAGTTTGGCCTTGGGGAATTTCGCGCACACCACTATTCATGGTGTCTATGATGAAATTATCAATAGTTTTTCCAATACAAAAATAGGTAAATCTTTACATTTGTGTACTCTTGATTATTGATATAAATTTTCTTGATTATACTAGAGTGGTTACAAGTCAATGGTTGTGCAAGAAATTTGATTTTGGAAATTCACTGAAATGTCGATTCAATATGCATTGCGGTCTATGATGAAACTGTGAATGTTTTTTTTGTTAGTACAAAATTAGATTAATCTGTGCATATATGTATGCTTGATTATTGATATTAATTTTCTTGATTAGACTAGAGTGGTCTATGGTTGTGCAACACATTTGATTTTGGAATTTAACTGTAATGTCGATTCACTATGCATTGTGGTCTATGATGAAACTATGATTTTTTGAGCGGTCTATAATGTGCATGTATTTTGTTGGTGATTTGCTATTCAGGAAATATCACATGGACAATCAAAGTTTTGGCATAAAATCAGCTTCTGTCGTAAGTGACCCTCCCCCCAAGATAGATTCATAAAAAGTGACCCTCCCCCTTGAATTGTTTTCTAAAAAGTGACCCTGCCCCAATTTTTCCGGCCCAGCCCCCTATAATTACTGAAGGCTCCCTTATTTATATTTGTAAAGTTGTCAAACCTTCTGACTACCGTTATTTAATCAGTCTGAAGATCCTTTCTATCAGCTTCTATAGTTTTTGATATTTTTATTTTGGTGTTATGCGTACTAATTAGACTTGTACACCAACAAGTAAAACTTTCCATTTCAAATCTGATGGATTCCTTGAGGGCGCCCTCACGCAGTACAGCTGTATACAGCTGTAGCATGGAAGTATAATACTTCCATGGCCGTAGCAATCGATCTTGCCAGTAAAACTGTCTCCCACCCTCAATCACATTAATATTTGCTCAACTAATCTAGAGACACACACACAGAATGTCTTTCAAATATGAATCACGAAGAAAGATACTTAGAAAATTAATTGCATGAGGCAGTAAGAATAAGTAGTTAGTATCGCTGCTCAAGTGCAATCACTGGACGCCATATTTGCTCTGGCCCATTCCAAATTCTGGTACAGGTGTCAAAGTCCTCACTGTGTTAGGCCTTTTTTAAATGACATTTTAAATTCAACCCTAGATTATCAAAGCTTACAGTATTTGTACGTGCCTCTATCTCCACCTACAAACTAATGTTTATCACTAACAGAATTAAGCATCTCCCTACTGATTAAATACAACTTTCCTTTACTGATATACCTTCAACAAAGTGGTACAACTCAAAACAATGCTTGAATCTCATCAGAATATAAGTACATCAGCCAATCGGAAAACTGGACATAGGCCGATGGGAAAACTGGACATAAGCCAATCGGAAAACTGGACATAAGCCAGTGAAAAACGTCAAGCTACTATTTCAATTGTTAGCACAGATATATATATATATATATATATATATATATATATATATATATATATATATATATATATATATATATATATATATATATATATCGTGGTTTCAACATATATATATATCGTGGTTTCAAATTCCAGCACATTATAGGAAAACTAATTGTTCAATTCAACGTGTTTTGTATGCCAAGAACTTTTTCAGCGCTAATCTTTAATTAGGCCCGACTGATAAACTATCTTATTTACCATTGGATTTAATTACGAATAAATCAACGGCGAGTGCACGACAACGCATACACGTAATCGTTCCCATAGATAGCCTAGATACATATTCATTCGAATATATAAGGTGGCCAGACTGCAACATGGCCATTTGAAGAGCAAAACGCATTTTTTTGGTGTTGACACAAGACTGCATTTTCATTTGTTAACAAATTTTATGCGAAATAAGAAGAGGCGCCGACTTTACGGGATAGATTCTGGAATTTACGTTGTTACACACTCTGAAGTGAGATATTCCAAAACTCATGATCTCAACTCCCTTTCCCTTTACAGAGTCAAGAGTTTAAGGAAAAAGAGGAAATTACAACCGATCGATGGTTTCTGTTGCCTGTATTTGATAAAGATTGAGAGTTGTTGACAATACGGACGTTTCACTAAATTGTTGAATAAGCGGTGGCAAGAAAGAAAAGCATTATAAGGCTATGACTGACGACTCTTTTAGCTAGCCTCAAATTAAAGAAATGTTCCTGTAACATGGAGGGCGTTTAAGAAATAGAATATTTTCATTCAAAGATTTAAGTCCACTTTACCTTGATATAATCAAGCAAACGACGATCTTCAACCACATTCTCATTAATTGCGACCAAAACTGTTGAATATCTGTTGTCTGTCAGGCGAACCAGATTACGATTTGCTGAAGATGGCATAATCCCGGCAATACAGATCATTAACATCACAATGCTCGTTGCCATTTTGGTGTGAGACTTAATGATCAATACGTTATAATAAATGTCCGAAACTTTGTTGTCCTGTTGGTCTTCTAAAAGGACGAGTTACACAGGCCAGTTCGTTGAGCAACTCGGCGACTCACTGGCGCAGTTACGCGAGGCAATACGTTCTGCAACTCGTCGCTGTAGTGTTCCCGCAAAGCAGAAGGGCAGACCGCATTGCACAGATCAAATTCAGCTTATAATCTATCAATCTATCAATCTTTCGGCTTTGTTTGATAAACTCCTCTTTAGATTAGATCAAAACAAATGATAGGATTCCAGATCTTTAATCAATAGAAAATAATCTCCTTGTCATACTTTTTTTCTTTTTACAAGTCGACTAAAAAGGACAATTTCGAATATTTCATAGATAAATGTTTGTAATGTGGAGATAGCTTCGATGGTTAATCATGTAATGTACAATTTTGCCCCGTGTCTGGTCAAACCGTAAATTTAAAGTGACTTCAATGACAGAAAATGTCCAAAAATTTTCCACGCTCGCGTATGCGTATCAGTCATCAATGTACTGTATACTACTTCAAGTAAATAGTAATTGTATCTGTAACTTAAGTTTCATGCATTTTGCAATCATCGGACTACTTTTACCCTCAGGATGTATGCCTTCACAAGACAAGTAGTCTGATGATTGCGAGGTGCATGAAACTTTAGTAACTGATATAATTACGTATACTTTGTATGTAATGGAAGTAATTTTGTTATTATTTATAACGCTCTGTTTTTAGCATCGAGCACTGTAAATTCCAAAGAGGATATATATATATATATATATATATATATATATATATATATATATATATATATATATATATATATATATATATATATATATATATATATATATATATATATATATATATATATAATATTAACGTCGGCCCGACGGTCCGAGACCGACAGATTTCTGGTCGGGCCGAAAGTTATAGCAAATGCCGGCCGAAATTTGGAAGAAATGATGAAAATTTTTCCTACAAGACCTGTAACAACTGTTAATGCCTATGATGACTGACTTTGAATCATGTGATTCAGACTTCAATGTCACGATGCACCCATCAATGTTTTACATGCGGAATGGTGAGGGACACCGATGGAAATTGGCCGTACATCGTGTTCCGGTATGCGGCAGTGAAAACTTTGATCGCTCAGTACGCCAGACAGGAGGGGTGATTTGACAATGTCGCAAAATATTTTGCAAAATATTTTAGGTAAAATTATGCTTGCAATGTTCCGTCAGTTCAGTATGAATTAGATTTCGGAATGCATATTCTAGCGATGGAATGGAACAATTTTGGTGCAACAATGTGATACAATACTATATTATATAATACCCGTCTATTGAGTGTTCTCCTGGAATTTTATCGTATCGGTGTCAATCCTGACAACGAAGACAACACAACGGTTAGCAGTTGAAACGTCAACATGACTGTCGACTGCTAGTAGCACAATTGAGCTGCCGTGTAAAATCTAGTCCTTGCATTGGCGTAGTTCAAAACGATAAGGTAAAAAAATCTCCATGTTCAAAATCAAACTTAATTTCAACAGCACTCTCCTCTTGGTAGGTTTTTTCTTAGTGCTAATTACCTAATATGTATTCCTTTGGAGTGAATAACGACTGACGATCCAAGGCTGGAGCACACATGTATTTGAACCAACTGCATGTCTTCGTAGCCACAGACAATATGGTTGAACTAATTCTTGTCTATAATCCAGTACACAACTAGCATGGATTAATAAGCAAACTTTGTTATTGATTGGTAGCAGTATGTGATCTAATAACGTGAATATTTGACAGTGTTAATCAACAATAACGACATTTCTGTGACGCAATCATCCAAAATTGTTTGTCATATAACTTTTTTAACAATTAAAATGGGCCTTAGAAAAATCTATTGGTCTAGATCTGCAGCTAAAACCTTAAATTGGTCGTGAGTTTTACTTACCTTTCATAAATTATTACAGTTGATCCACCAGCGAGAACAAATAAGAATTCTATAAAAAATTCATAATTTTGTCGATAATGATATGGTAGTGATGGAAGTGATCCTACTCAACGGATATTACTTTAGGCGACAATCCTCCCTCCTTGGTTCTCGTGTAAGTGCTTGTTGATATGTGATTCCGATCCTCTATTGTTCTCTTTTGAAAAGTATGTCCGGTTATTCATTTTTTTCTCGGGGATATAGCTGATAATAAAGCTGTTTCTATAAAGTGGCCCAGTCTACCCAAGTAGAATGGAACAAATAACATTTTCAACGATGGAAAAAGTAATAAATAGATAAGACTATTCCACTCAGCCAATATAACGTAAAAATCTAAGACAGCGTCTAATTCCACTACTACGTAGACCGATGAACTAAATCTCCTTTCAAAACAAAATTACCTGAATTATTAAACTCATATAAAAGTAGACTTTTCAAAGGTTTGTCAAACAGAGGACGATGAGAAGGCTACGGTACATGACAAAAAGATTTCATGTCGGATTGTGGGCACTTCTCAGAAATTGATGTCATGTATGATGAAAAGGTACATATCTTCTCTTGTACTAAATTGCTTATTCATATTATCGACCATCTGAAAGCAAACTTTGTCATTATTTAGTTAATCAAAAGTGCTCTTTGTAACCTATGTATACAACTTCAAATTGAACTCCCATTTACTCAACCAGAATAGAATATTAACCTGTCTTTATTTACACAAACGAAGGACTCGGGAATCCACGGTACAGCTGGTGCTTCACCGACTTCATTTCATTTTGCTACTTACCTTTCATTTGAACTCTTCGCCATTTGGGTTTATACATTAAATTTCTTTGTTCAGTATTTCCGATTTATCTCTGAGTATTTCAGTATTAAATACGTGAAGCTAGAATGCAAGAAATGACAGGCTTGCATGCATCAATTTTGCTAAATAATCCCCTTGGCCTATACGACGTCTCAGATTATACTTTGATACAACGGCTTCGACCGGGCTTCTTCAAACATTCATAAAGTCAAAATCAACGGTCGTTTGCAACGTAAAATCGATCGGACAAAGGCCGAATAGACACAAGATCTATCGATTTGCTAATTGACCTCAAAATGTAATCTAACAAGGGCCCTTGTCAGCCTTCTGGCCCTTGAGAGATGATTAATCGTGTCCCCGCATAGTAATACCCTTCATCATCATCCGCCATGTTGAAATACCGTCCACTTTGTATCGGCATAGGCGCATGTGCGTAAGTTTATCATAAAAAAGAAATAGTTGTAATATACAGGGTGTAACTATCTAGGGGTTTAAATTCTCCATGGTTCAAAATGAACAAAAAATAACTTGTGCATATTGCACGGAAGCCGTAATTCATGCATGATAGGGAATACAAATTAAAACTTCCTATCACCACACATTCAGGTCTCGTATATCCCATATGAAGGCAACGTGATATCTAGTATGAAGTGTCACGGGTCACTTCATTCTGAGTGAAAACTCAAGATTGTCTGAGAATAATGTTCGTTTTAAGCGT